>NW_028261388.1:47824262-48124262 GCF_051295495.1 Thamnophis sirtalis
ATGATTGGATTTCTATTTCTGACTTTCCATAGAGTTTCAAATCATCCATATATAGTAAATGCGAAATTTTTTCAGCTTTTTTGGCTGTTTGGTAACCTAATTTCATTTTTTTTAAGATTACTGATAGTGGGATCATTGCGATGATGAAGAGAAGAGGTGAAAGTGAATCACCCTGGAAAATTCCTCGCTTGATATTAACCATTCCGTAGCTCTCATTCCCTACTGCCAACTCAGTTCTCCATTGTTTCATTGCCTTTTCAGTAAAGGATGTAATATTTTTGCTAATGCCAGTTGTTTCTAAGCATTTTATGATCCAACTATGTGGCAGTGAGTCAAATGCCTTTTTGTAATCAATCCAGACCATATTCAAGTTCGTTTTTCTGTTCTTACAATTTTCTAATATCATTTTATCAATTAGAAGCTGATCTTTTGTGCCCCTGCTCCTTCTTTTGTTGCCTTTTTGCTCTACTGGCAAGATGTTGTTTGTTTCCAAATAATCCATCATGTTATCTGCAATAATGCCTGTGAGTAATTTGAAGGTTGTTGGTAAGCATGTTATTGGTCTATAGTTTTCAGGTGTTGTTCCTTTAGTTGCATCTTTCTG
Organism: Thamnophis sirtalis; assembly: GCF_051295495.1. Taxonomy (NCBI): domain Eukaryota; kingdom Metazoa; phylum Chordata; class Lepidosauria; order Squamata; family Natricidae; genus Thamnophis; species Thamnophis sirtalis. The sequence goes on from NW_028261388.1 coordinate 47,824,867, forward strand.
AATCAAGTATGTTTTTCCAGTTGTCAACCATTCATCAATTTGGCCCTTTTGTAAAATTTCATTCAGTTGCCTGGCCAATATTGCATGTAAACTGGTCAGATATTTGAGCCAGAAACCATGTAATTGGTCCTTTCCAGGTGATGTCCAATTCTTTACCTTTTTAACTCGATTTTTGATCATCTCAGTTGTTATTTCTAATACTTGCATTTGTTTGTTGCCAATGCTTTTCTCAAAGTCATGTATCCACTTTGCTTCCTTGTTGTAGTCCTTTGCATTTTCCCACAATTCTTTCCAGAATTCAACTGTGGCCTGCTTTTCTGGTTTTTCACTTTTGGTGTCACCATTCACATTAAGACTTTGATAAAAACGCCATTGGTCTGATCGAAATTGCTGATTTTGTTTATATTGGATGATTCGTGCCTCATATCTTTCAATTTTTCTAGCTGTTGCTGTTATCTGCTGTTTTACAATCTCTACAGCTTCATTGATGTTTCTTGTATCCAATCTATATCTTCTGATTAGCCGATCTATGATTTTGTTGTTTTTAAGCCGTTGCTCATGCATGTTCTTTAAGTTACTAGCATCTGCTCTTAATTTTTTGATTTTTTGTTCTAGACGGATTTTCCACTTTGGCTTTGATGCTTTTTCTGTTGTGTGACCAAGTACTTTAATTTTAATGTCTAGTTCATTAGTGACTACTACAGCTGCGCTGTACATTAACTGGTTTGTTTCCAAGATGGATCCCGGTTCAATTGTTGAAAACACTGCATTAACCATTTTCATGATAGGGGCCAAAATTTTCTTAGGCACAGTTTTTAGTGATGGTAAACGTTGCCTTTCCTCATTAAGCAGAAAATGCTCCATGATCTTATCCTTCAATTCTTTTTGTTTTTGAGTTACTTCATCAGTTGGTTCAGTGATAACTGGTTCTAGTGGTGGTGATGTTATTTCCTCCCTGAGAGCTTCTTCTGGGAGTTCTACTATAATGTCTTTAGTTGTGTCTTGAATATCAGTTATTTCCGCTTGTGATATTGTTTTTTGGGTTTTGCAATTTGCCTGAATTTCCTCATGTTCAACTTCACTAAACACTTTATTCCGTATAATAAATCGCCTTTGATCTGCTAGTCGTTGTTCACTAACATTTGAATCTGGATATTGTTGTTTCCATAATTCATACATTCGCTTTAAATAGCCTCTTTTTTCTGGCTCTGAGTTGTAGTAACAGGCCATTATGGCACGGTTTTCATCTGCACTATATTTTTGTCGTTTTGTTGGCTGGTCCACTTGTAGCCCACTTGTCGACGGATGTCCAGGGACCCCAACATCCGCCGTGGCCCTTGTTAACCCGCGCGACGACCGATGTGGTATGGAATTCTTATTTGTTTTTTTCACCATATTGTATGGGTTGGCGGGTTTTTTTTTTACGGGACCAGATGCCAACCTGACCCCAACCCTCCTCCTTTCTCATCCAGGCTTGGGACCGGCAACGGCGGAGTTGTTGTTGTTGTTGTTGTTGTTGTTGTTGTTGTTATTATTATTATTATTATTATTATTATTATTATTATTATTATTATTATTATTAAGTTGTATGCCATCAAATTCCCAGTAACTCTGGATGGCTCACAACAATAAAACTAATTGTAATAAAACCAATAAAAGATGGAAAGGACTTTATATTAGAAGGGAAAAAAGCAAGTGGTCTCACTCTCCCTCATCAAAGGCCTGGGCAAAGAATCAGATTTTCATCACTTTTCTGAACAACATCAGAATGAGGGCCACCTAGATATCTAGAATAACTACTTTATTCCAGGGGGCAGGTACTACTACTGATAGGGAGGCTTGGTTGAAGATGATAGGCTGCTATGATGAAACACGGGCAGTACTTAAGTAACAAGATGATACCACCTCCTTAAATTGAACCTGGAAGCAAACTGGCAACCAATGCAGCTCATGAATCAGAGATGTTAAAACAAGCATGCCAGAGCCAATTTGATTTAATGGTTAAGGCACCAGGCTAGACAGCAGGACACCATGAGGTGAGTGAACTCAAGGTGGTGAACTTATCCAAAACACCTTTCTCCCCCTATTTTCCCCACAACAACAACCCTGTGAATTGGGTTGGCCTTAGGAAGGGTGACTGACCCAAGGTCACCAAATGAGTTCTAGTCACACCTTAGGCATGAACCAACCTGGTGACCTTGAACCAGTCACTCTTCCTCAGGCCAACCTACCTCACAAGTTGCTGTTTTTAAATGCACACAGATACACATCACATATGGAAAACAAAGAACACAAAAACAAAAATGAAAAATTATTAAATATAGAGACAATTATTTATCTATCAACAGGTGTTCATTTCCTCCCAGAAAAGAGTTTCCTAATAATATTACCCACATTAAAACCACCACTTGTGTTATTAAGCTATATTTGGGTGTGTTGGTAGGGAGAACAGATCTAATAAAAATTCTGGAGGATGAATTACTGGAATAGAAAAACGAAACTTTCATTGTTTGCAACTTTGCAGTTGTGATGACTTACATCTCTAGTCACATATATTTACAGTAAACATCTATCATATACAGTACATTTACCATCTCTTAAGTGGAAAAACTGAGTTAATCCATCTTAAAGTATTTTAAATGGATATAGTGGTAAAACTTTGGTTCATTTTCTTTTTTTTAATGTACTAATAGCCATGATTGGTTTTTGAACAATAAAATGTTTGTTGTATACTGTACTTTTCAGAGAGTAAGATGCACTCCCTCCCTCCCCCCTCTAAAAATGTATGGAAATGTCTGTGCTTCTTATACAGCAAATGTTGCCGAAACCTTGCCCACTCACCAGCACCCACCCTTTGGCCATTTTTGTCCCAATTGAGCATTAGACAGCATAACATGAGTGAATTCATAAAGGACAAACAAGTTAAAAACATGGAAATCCTGGGCAATTAGATATGGAAAGCAGAGGCATAAACAATTATCAAATGAAAGGAAAATAGGAAACGTTTAAGAGGCCTATGTAGATGAAAACTAAGCATACTGGCAAATTTGTTATTTAAGAAAGGGAAGCGGAGGTTGGTAACTGAAGATGCATATATGTGTAGTTTGATCTTAGCAGCTGGAGCCAGGAAAGCCAAAGTTAAGAATAAGACAAAGCTGGGCAGGAATACAAAATATATTAGCGTGTGGTTTGGGAGTATGTCTGCAATAAGAAGCAGCCTTTGTTTTGTTCTTTAAGAAATGTCAGGAAGGAATAATGAAAAATAGGATGAAGCAGAACTGCTAACTGGTTTGTCTTCCCTCAGAAAAGAAAGAGGGCCCTTTGCAACATGATTGAAGAAAGAAGATCAAACAATGCAAAAGTTATTGAGAAATAGTAAGAACCTATCCTGTTCCCTTAAATGAATTCCACTGTCCAGGGTCAGACAGATGTTCTCTCTGAAATTTATGGATCTGGAGTTTCTTAGTCTTGAGTGCTGGAAAGCTAGAAAAGAGCATACATTCAAATAGTGAAGAAGGAAAATCAAGTAAGTGAGCAGTTTCTTAGATTAAAGGAAATGTGGGAAGAAGAAAAACCAAACAAGGTGAGTGGTTTGTTAGATCAAGGGAAATGTATGAATGTAGTGTGCCTTGATCTCAGTAAAGCATTTGAAAAGGTCTTTTCAGAGAAGATGGCTATATATGAACTAAAAAGTAGTACTCTGGTCAGTAGATTTGTCAATGGTCTACTAGCAATACCCAAAGAATTCTTATAAATGGGTCTGGACTATCTGAGGAAAAGCATCAATGGGATTTTTCAGATTTCCAACCTTATTCAGTACTATTTATCATGCTTATAAATGACCTGAAGGATGAAAAAGAGGCAATGTTAATGAAATTTGCAGAAAATGCCAAACAACAGAGATGACTAACATTTTGTTAGAAGAATTTACTTGGTCCAATTTTCTGAACCAGGTCACAAATAAACATTTAATACACAATAAACACCAATGGGCAGCCATTGGCTAGAAGTATTCATTCAGCCATGTACTTATAGAGGTATTTATAATGACAAGCAGGCTTTGATATTTAGATATGCAGATTGAGGTGTTCCTTCTCTGGGCTTTGATCTGGAAGTATAAGTTCAGATATGTATTAAATGCTGCCTGAGTAAAGTCCAGGAAGGAAGATACTTTCTAGGTGCAGATTATTATGATTATAGAGCCATGGTGGTGCAATGATTAGAATGCAGTATTTTAGGCTAATTCACTACACACAAGAATTCAGTTCTGACCGGCTCAAAGTTGACTTAGCATTCCATCATTCTGAAGTTGGTAAAATGAGGACACAGATTGCTGTGGGCAACATGCTGACTATGCACATTGCTTAGAGAGGGTTGTAGAGCACCATGCAGCAGTATATAAGACTAAGTACTAAGTGCTATTGCTATGAGGGAGTCATTTAAGGATGTTTGATGGAGCCAGTGATTTGCTAGTATAAGTGTTTATTCAGTGGAAGGAGATTGCTAAAGGGGAGTTGGAGGGAGGGGAGAATCAAAGGCTTTTAACTTCCTATGTTTTTTTCTATATTTATTTTCTGTTCTTTTCTATTTAAACTCTAACAATTTATTTCCATAGTTTGGACTTGTTGTATTCGGGTCTTTTCCGGTGTAAGATTGATATTGTCTTGGCAATGTTTTGGTGAGGTCTTACTCGCCATCTTCAGGCTGGTGTTTTCTTTTGTGTGTAACGACCTGGGTGGTCGTTAAAGCACTCATCAACTTGAGGAAATGTGCTTTCTGTTCTTCTTTCTGTAAGTTGCTTCTGGGTGGATTGCTGGAGCAGAGGACTTTGGTGACTTCAAGTCTGATTATATTGGCTTCATCTGGGTTGATTTTGGTGAGGGTAGCTTAAACTCCATATATGATGTTTTCAGTGGGGATGCGTTTAGGGGCGACTGCAAAATTGAATCCTCTGGAAAGGACATTGGTTTCTGCTGTGGTGAGGGTCATGTCTGATATGTTGTGTACTGTTTGTTTCATGAGTTGCTGTGGAGAGGGGTTGGGCTTCTGTTGTTTTTCTAGTCTGTGGAGTTTGTTGGTGTGTGTGTCTGTCTTGTAGGAAGTTTCTGTTTCAGCTCTCCAGAAGGCTAGTTGTTTGGATTTGTCCCAGAGTGTTGGGTGGATTTTGTTGCCAACTTGAGGAAAGACAACAACATAATCATTCTCCCAGCAGACAAAGGCAATGGCACAGTGGTGATGAACACGTCCGACTACCAAGCCAAACTATCCAACTCCAAGACCCCGCTTACAAACCTCTAAACACAGATCCTACCACCTACCTGGAAAAAAACACCAAATCGAAAATAAAAATCTCTCCCATCAGTGAAGAGATCCAGCAAAGAATCATCCCCAGAGAGAAATCATCCAAATGCTCCAAGCTCTATGGCCTCCCCAAGATACACAAAGAAGGAACACCACTCAGAACCCATAGTCAGCTCCATAGGCTCACCTCTACAGAATCTTACCAAATTCCTCGCCAAAAAACTTCAACCCTACACAGAATCCATCACCTCACACGTACAAAACTCACTCCACTACATCAACACAATAAAGAAACAAAACCTACAACCCAGTGACCTACTCGTGAGCTTTGATGTCATATCCCTCTTCACCCAAGAGCCTATAAAAGAAGCCTTCCACAGCTATCCAGAACAAACACAACCCCCCTAAACACATCCTGGACCTGACCAACCACTGCCTAACCAACACATACTTCATCCATAATGGACAAAGATACAAACAGATAGAAGAAGCACCCATGGGATCACCCCTCTCACCCGTCATCGCAAATTTATACATGGAACATTTTGAAACTAACTCCTAAAATAAATCTGAACACAAACCCAAACTCTGGCTTAGATATGTTGATGACACTTTCGTGATTTGGCCATACAGGAAAGAAAAACTGGACAACTTCCTCACACATCTCAACAGCCTATACCCCAAACTACAATTCACTATGGAAATATAAGCAAACAACCAATTTCCCTTTCTGGATGTCCAAATCTACAAAAAACCCAATGGCTCCCTAGGACACACTATCTACCAGAAAAAAACACCAACCGCTACTTAAACGCACAATCCCATCACCACCCTGCACAGATCAACTCTGTAGCCAAGACCCTCATCTCCAGAACCAAACGCCTAGCTGACAAAGACCACCTGAAAACTGAATTACACACACTCACATATATTAATCTCCAATGGATTCCAAAAAAAAACCAATTACCAACCTAATCCAAAGGGAGACTCCCCCCAAGAACCGAGACACAGAACAGGACAATGGCATCGCCCTCCTCCCTTACATCAAAGGCACCACAGATAAAATCAGCAAAATTCTCCACAAGCACAATATCAAGACAGGCTTCAGCACTGACCAAAAAATAGCCAACATCTTAAGAAACCCCAAAGACAAGATCCAGGTAGAAAACCAAGAAGTCTACGAAATACCATGCAAAATCTGCCCTGCCACATACATTGGACAAACTAATAGGAGAATAAATGCACGCATCGCAGAACACAAGAACGCAGTCAGAAAGAAAGAAAAAACTTCCTCCCTTTTCCAGCACCTTAAAGCAACAGGGCATGAAATTGATTTTGAAGAAACCAAATTAATCTCTAAAACTGAACACTTCAACAAGAGAATTGTGGAAGCTATCAAAAGAGAGAAACACCCCCACAAAATGAATAAACATGATGATACCTCTATATCTATATCTATATCTATATCTATATCTATATCTATATCTATATCTATATCTATATCTATATCTATATCTATATCTATATCTATATCTATATCTATATCTATATCTATATCTATATCTATATCTATATCTATATCTATCTATATACATACATACATACACACATACACACACACACACACACACACACACACACACATATATTATTATGGAAACAATATAAAACAACCAACAAAATGTCCTGAATCTATAGCAAAAATCAAATGCATCAATACAAGACTGGTTTTTAGAAATAGTAACGGACCAACAGCTAAATATGGGCAAACACTATAATATAACTGCTAAAAAGGTCAATGCAATGTTGTCCTGAGTCCATAGAAGAATGTATCCAGATTGTGGGAGATTAGAGTTTGATTGTTCTGCGCTGCTTAAATTGCACCTAGAGTACTAGCCAGTTCAGGCACCACATTTTAAAACAGACATGGGGAAGCTGGAATTGACTCAGAGAGAGTTGCCAGGTTGATAATAAGTCTGGAAACTAAGTGCAGTGAGGAACAATTAAAGTATACAGGCATGGTTTAGAGAAGAATAAGGGAATTTATGATGGCAATCTGCAAGTACCTTAAAGGCTGTAATGTGCAAGCGGGAACAGACCTATTATTATCTGTTGAAAGTGAGAGCAGGACAAAGACCAAACCACTGAAATTAAAATAAAAGAGATTCTGTCTAAATGTGAGGAAGATTTTCCTTTTCATCAAAGCTGCTGAACAAAGGAACAGTTTGCAAAGCTGGATGTTCTCAAATTGGAACTGGGGAGTAGCTTTGGGATTTATTTAATAGAGCCTACACTGAATAGAAGCTTGAATTCAATGACTTATAGGTCCTTCAAGCTGATACATTCTGTGACACTTCTTTTCTTCTAATTCATATTGCATTTATAGTATCATATTGATATAAACAAGGTAGCAGGAATATATTTTCTATAGGTGAAATGATAGCAACCGTTCATTTACTTAAGGCATATTTAATACTTCAAATAAAACATCTACAAAATTGAATAGATAAAGTATCATTTTTAAACAGGTGATTGCTTAGTATGAGCAGGGGAGCCCACCTTTAACTCCACTTACTGTGCCACAAATTGTAAAGAAGGCAATAGAGTAGTAATTTAAAAAATGCTGAATTCCAGAGAACTAACAGAAAGTTGAGCAAATGTTAAAAAGCTGCCACTAAACAAAAAAGCAGGCAGCGGAATAAGCATGAGAGAGCAGCCCAAAGGGTGTGTTGGTCACAATAAAAAGCCTGACTTTACAGGAAAGAGGAAGACAACCCTAGCATAGCAGGACATCATGCTTACTCAAAAGGAACATGTAGCAAAACTATTGACTGTGGGTGAGTTCATAAAAAATATGGCTAGACTAAATCCTTTTCTCTTTATACTTCACTATGCAGAAGTGAATGGCTCAGTTAGTAGAATTGTCAGATTTTTCTTGTTTACTACCTATTGTTGGGTTTCATTAAAATATGGCAGTCTTCTCTCTTTCCTGAACATAGTGTCCTGTATTGACAAAGCACTTTATATCTTGGGAAAAAACTACAGGCAGAAGCAATTCCTGACTTTATTCAGTTTGCCCATCTCTGATAAAAAATACAGCTTCCACGAAAATACCAACAACTAGCCCAGAATTACAATATCCCACAACTTGTTAAACGCTTCCACACTAAAGGGATCAGAACTTTATAGCTGTAATAGAATATGGCTGAAGTCTTTTCACAGAGCAGAAGCATTTTAGTACATAATAATTGAGTTCCCCTGGAAAAAGAAATCTTCACATTTGCAGAACTTCATAAACCCATAACATACTGATCCCATGAGCGCTACATCTTACCAGATTCTCTGTAATTCTTTAAGCCCCATGGCATGTTAAAATTTCATTGAGCATTAGGGAATTATTAAAATGAATAAAGCATACCAACATAATTATGTTGGGCACACATATCTCTGATCATCATTCAATTGTGGTGCTTTCAATTACTGATTCAAGTTTTATACATATTTTAAAAAATCTTCAGTTCTAGCAGGTGTCAGCAATCACAAAATGCAAGTGACTCGGTTGAATTTTTATTTCCAGGGCCAATAAATCAAACATTCTATTCTGTAACCACCTGCTTTTGTACATGAAGCTTAATGCTTTAAAACCATTCTGGCATAGAAAACTGTGATGGAAAGACATTTTCCCCAAACATTAAATAGTCAGGAATGTCACCTTCACAACATACAATGAACATTTTAAGGAAGAAATGGAGCAGTTAACTTTAGATGAGAATTAGTCAAACTAAAGCTGTTTTTTCAGGGAGAGAGGGAGGTAGGGAGGTAGGAAGGAATTATATATCTAAACTATGTGAAGATATATTACATTGATTATATTATTTAGAATAGTGTAGCAAATATTGTTCTGTGTGTTTTTACAAGATTTAAAGTTTCTGTGACAGAACAAGAATAGGAAAATGACTCCTATTTCTTTAGATCAATGTTTCTTAAACTTCCTATAATCACAAACCACATAATAAAGTACTATCTCTTAAATTACTATGTATATTATAAGATAATCAGCAGTCAAGCTATTTAATAATGATGTTACTTAGGTTATTGTGGGTGGTGATAGTAATAGTGCTCATGGTGGTTGTGATGGGGATGATGTTATGTCTATTTCCATAAATATCCCTTTATGTACTGTAACAACCCTGGCTACAATCTGATCTTATTTGACCATAAACTCCTTGAACCAAAATAAGTTTATTTTTGAATGGAAATGGACAAGACTATACTGTAACGTGTGCATAATTAGTACAAAATTGACAGAGCATGCTTGAATGATGATGTTCTACTATAACTTCCTAAAAGTATTTATTGACTTTTCTAAGACAAAAGTGTTTTAAATATTTCTCTTAAGAATTAAACCCATAGTCCTTTGCTATAATTTCTATTTACATAATGTTGGTAAAATAGTCATTATTTTCAGAGGAGAAAAAAATAGAAACTAGAAATATCAAAAATCTAATTTACATTATACATGCAGATACAGAAGTTAGATTATTACCTTCAGGAGAGGGGGGAGGGAGGGAGGAGTTATTATTTGGAATGTTAATATTAAAAATCTACAATTTGCAACAAAGAGATTACAGGTTTATAACATTATTTAGATCTATTTTCCATTTTCAGTATTAAGCAGAACATTATGTTTTCAGCTACTTTGGGAAAGATACATGAGATCTACATACAAATAATTATGGGAATTTCCAAGATCAACTCAAAAACTGAAATTTGTTAATGTATGTGCACATAGATACAAAAGAACTTCATATTTACAGTAAAGTAAGACAAAGATTGTATTTACTTACACAATTTTCTCTTCTGTCAAGAGTTCTGAACATAGTTATTTCCTCTGTCTAAATTAAGCCCCAACAATACTGTGACATAGATTAACCTAAAATGGAATAATTCAATGACCTTGTGACTGAACTGAAATTTAAGTGGTGTTCTTCCCAAACCAAGTTCAAACTATAAACATAACATTGTATGAAGGCAACCATAGATCATTTGGAGATGCTGTAGCTGTCATTTTGTCACACCAAGGTAACAAGTGGCTAAATTTTACCTCCAAGCTACAAACTGCCTAACAATAGCAGTAGCATTTAGGCTTATATATATACATACCAACCCGTAGTGCATTATATCACTCTCTGGAAAGTTAACAATGTAGAAGCATCATTTGCATATTGCCCCCAACAATCTGAGTCCTCATTTTACTGACCTCGGAAGAGTAAAAGGCTGAGTTAACCTTGAGCCCCCGTCAGGTTTGAACTCCTGGCTGTGGGCAGTTTGCCAGCAATTTAACCACTGCACAACCAGGCCTATTTATACTATTAGCTCTTCTCATTCCTTAAAAAGAGCTTTAAATTTTCATCTTTTATCATCAAGATTTTCCCCAACTATCAGGCAAGCTGTCTTACATTTTCAATTTTTTATTATTATTTAAGTGCATTACTGAAAGTACTTAATGAGTCCTTAAATAGATATTTTTATTCAAAAAGAGGCATGAATTAGCAATGAACATGTATTTTGATTGCAAAAGGATCTAAGATCAACCTTCAGCATCTGTACAGAAGGGTAGAAAAGATTATCACCAAAAGCATAGAAAGGTACTGTCATTATAAACAATATGAGTTATACTGTCCAATAAGATAATTTTATTTGCTCCTGGCTAACATGGACAACACTAAAAATGATCTAATATTAAAAGTAAGATAAAACATGAATTGGGGATTATATGAACACCTGGGATTAAGAATCTGAGAATAAAAGCAAGGAATTTGACAAAAAGAATAATAAGCCCAACAATTCACCTCTAGCCTCTCCCTCAAATGCTTTTCCAGTTGGAGACAATTACTGCAAGATTAATGTAATTACATTTACAGATATGGTTCATTCAGGCTCTACAAATATATTAAAAGCACAGAAAGAACTAGCCAGTAAAGACTGGAAGATTCCATGGTTGATATAGTTACAAATTGTTAGAAGGATAAAATCAGATCTCAAGAAGGAAGGAGGAGGGGACATTAAGAAAGCAGCAGCATTTAAAGCTCTAATGCTAAACCAACACCATCTATTAGGGTATAGATAAAAACACTTAGAGATGATACAGAAATAAATGAACAAAAAATAACTGCATGGAAAAAGTGGATGCAAATTACCAAACAACACAATAATGGGAAGAATTATTGACAAAATTGATAAATTTCATACCAAGTTATAGCTTTAAATATGTACAAATTGTCCTATATACATTCCATCACTAATATCCAATGTAAATGGGGGGTGTTTATTGGTGCTCTCTGAGCTTGGTTATTTTCTTGTGGATGTGTCATTTCCCACATTAGTGCTAGCATGAGTGGGGTTTTTTTTCTCACTTTATATTCCAGTGGCTTGCTTGTCAGTGTTGGTTGAAGTGGTCTTGATTCATTCATTCATTCATTTATTGAATTTATAGGCCACCCAGTCCCGGAGGACTCCGGGTGGTTTACAGAAATGAGAAATATAGAAAAAGGGTTAAAACAATAAGACACAACAAGATTAAGAAACAATACAACATACACCCAGTCTAAGCGGGGCTGGACCTCAATCAAGAGGTCAACAGCCCCAGGCATGGTTGATGGTTCTTAGGCTATTTACTATCAGCTTGCTTGCTTGCTCCTTGATTGGGGTATTCTTTGCTTCTTGATGTTAATTTTGATGTTAATCTCTGCTCATCTAGGTGTTGATTGCTGGAGATATGTTTTGGTCTTTTTTGTATTTTTGGGGTGATATTGACAAATCATACAGTAATAAATGTCAGAAATAGCATGAAGGAATGTTTTATATCATGTAGTGGACATATGTAAAAAACCCAAAAGTACTTGAAAAATAGCACCAGATGGAACCATAGTACAATGCAGAAAATGTGGAATTTAAATTGGAAATAAAATCACAATTCTTTTAGTTGGTATAATCACATTAAAAAAATTAATAAGAAACTTCAGAATGTAATAAGATATATGGTTACAATAGCAAGAGTAATTTTTTCTGAATATTGAAAGACAGATACAATTTCAATAATAACTCATTGGAAACACAAACTTGAAGAATATGGAACAATGGTGAAAACTAATCATATATACAGTATACACCATAGTTTAATCAAATTTAAGCAAGAATGATTCCCATACATGAAATATGTCACACAGCATAGCAAATGTAATCACTTATAGTCTGGTTTCTAAGGGGCTAACAATGTTCTTTTAAAAAAATGGTACTAAAAATGGCTTTTAAAAAGGGTATTAAAACTTTCTAAATTTGTATTGCTTATATTTGTATTTATTAACATATACATATTTCAAATGGTGATTTTAACACTAAGTAAACACTAAGTAATTGATTGAGGACTACCCAGAGTTGGTTAAAAGATGGGCAAGTATACAAATTTTTTAAATAAATAAATCAAATAATCAGCTCAAGATTAAAACTTTTATTGGGCAACCAATACTTAGCTGCCATCTACAGCAATTTCTTTTTTGTAATGTTGTAACCAATTTTGAATGAAAAACTCAAATAATTTTACCTTTGTAATACTGACTATAATATACTGTATGTGGTTCTCTTTTCATTATTTTCAATATTCTAAATTATCTAAACAATAAGTTAATATTTTTTCACAGATATTATGTCAGTACCATTGTATTCAAAGCCATTGTATTGAAAGAAGATAATATATTAAGATTTATAACAACACAATAAAATAAATATTTCATATAAAAATAAAATAAAAAATGCTCTACCAATTACTATTTAGTTCTCCAGTAGTAGTATATTGTCTTAATGCAGATATCTAGAAAATGCCTAATGTTTGCTTAAATAAATTCCTGCCTCCATTGCTTTTCTTCCCTCTTTTTGGAAGAAACAGTATGGTGTAAGTTAGGATTTAGTCTTTGCCCCTTTTTTGCTTTTTGCAATGCCTATTACTTGCCTGTGAAATTTTCCTTTCATTTTTGTTCCCAGGCATTCACATACATGCAACGACATCTGACTGTTTCTAGGATGTTATATGTTAGGTTTGCCTATTGTTGCTCTAGGCAAAAATATAGGTCTTTTTCAATTATGTCTAAAATGGACAGATAAAATACAAGGAAACATTCAATAGTCCTTAAGGCTGCTTTGTGGAATTCTATCAATCTATGATGTGACAAATGTTTGTAACAGAACCCCAAACTTTTTATTAATGAACAGCTATTGTAGAAGGATTCAATTATCAATGGGGGAAAAAAACCATAAGTTCTATTTTACTTTTTCATACATTTTTATCCAATGTTTTCCTCCCGCTTTGGAAAGAATAATGTTGATCCTAATGCTATTAACTGAAACATTTTCCAAAGCATAAGAATATTGTTCCTTAATTAGGGAAAATATCAGCATATAATTGACATACCAGGATAGTAAGTCCAATGTAGCTGAAGGCCAGGAAGGCCAGAGAGGTTTTCCTCCAGTCATGCAAAACTGTGCCCATTTTAGAATGAAATTTGATGTTTTCAGCTTTTCTTATCTTTTGCAGCCAAATAATTGCATCTTTTTGAAATCAAGACTGTATAATCTACTATGCTTGGAACATGTACTGTCTTTTTGAAACTATCTTGGAAAACAGCATTAAAGCAAGTACTAGTTACTTCCATTATCTCAAACATATATGTATTTTTAATTAGTAACAGCTCTAGACTGGAAAATATTTCTCTTAAAATAAATCTCTTTGGAAGCAAATACTGATTCAGTCTAGTTTAATAGTGCAATTCTATGTACCACCTGGACAGATCTGAAGAAGAAAACTCATTTAAAGACTTCTTGGCAGAAAAGTTTTATTTTCTTTGAACTTGTTATTACTCTTTGAACACTTTCTATTCAATAGGTGAGAGCCGATGTGAGTGTCTGGGAATATCCTAATCCATCTTGAGTGATGCTACCCAAATCAACCTATTTTGCTTCATCGAGGTTGGAGGGATGACATTGAAGAAATAAAGGTTACAGAGATCTTACTGGTCTCAAGCAGGAGATGCAAGGTCACAACTCATTCTCTTTTCTCTCTTCCTCAAGTCTAGAAAAGCAGATGCAAAATCTTAGAATCTTCCACAAACCAATGTTAATTTCAATATTAATTCCATAAATAGTTTTATTAATGTATGAGTCTGCAAATAGTTGCTTCATACCTTGTTATTCAAAACAACCTTACGTCATTCAACTACCATATTTTTCAGAGTACAAGACGCGCCGGAGTATAAGACGCACCAAGGTTTTGAAGAGGCAAATTTTTAAAAAAGTTTTGCACTCTACAAACCTCCCCAAAACAACCCATTTTTCGCAAAAATAGGCCCATTTTTTTTCAAAAAGGGGGCATGAATAGCCCTCAGGAGGCTTGTAGAGTGCTCCTAGGGGGTGGGGAGCAAAAATGAGCAAAAACCAGCCCATTTTTCATGAAAACAGGTCCATTTTGTCAAAAAGGGCATGGATAGCATTTAGGAGGCTTGTAGAGTGTTCCTCGGAGCTGGAGGGGGGGGAGCAAAATTGAGCAAAACAATGGTCCATTTTTTGTTCATTTCTGCCCTCCCCAGCCCCAGGAGATTTCTGAAAGCCTTTTAAAAGCTATGCATGACCATTTTGGTGAAGGGGTGGGGTTTTGGAGGCAAAAAAATGCTGTATTCAGTGTATAAGACGCACCCAGATTTTTAGCCTCTTTTTTGAGGGAAAAAGGTGTGTCTTATTCTCTGAAAAATACGATATATCATCAAAATCTATTCCTGAAGTTTGTTTTGTGATGCAAAAAACAAATGACTCTGATCAATTGATTCATTATGTGCTGTCAATCTGTTTTCAAATCTAGTGACCATATATAGTTCTTCTCCCTGAGAATCTATAACTAACCTGTTTTTTTCAAGTCTCCCAATGGTGCACTCAATGTTATTGTAACTGAGTACCATCCATCTTGCTACAGGTAATCCTCTTCTTCCCTTTCTTTCTGCCTTTCCAAGCATTATAGCCTTTTCTGGAGAATGGAATCTTCACATAAAATGTCCAAAGTAGGATAATTTGAGCTAGTAATTTGTGCTTTGAGTGAGAATTATAGGTTGATCTCTTCTGTGATCTATGGTTTGTTTTACGTTATTCTCAAGTCTTCTCCAACACCAGAATTCAAAAGTATCAATATTCTTCCAGCCTTGTGTCTTTAAAGTGTTAATTTTTGCTTCAATACAATGTCACATGTGGTATCATGGGTTGCATGATTCTGATCTTTGTGGGTAAAGACACATCATAGCATTTAAATATCTTTTCCAAGGCCTTCATCACTGCTATACCAAGAGGGAGTGTGCAACAATTTTCTTGACACTTGTTCTTTTACAGTTGATAGATGAGCTAATTCAAATGTTCTTACAATCAAAAATAAATTATGATAAATATTTTCTGAGTAAATTCCATTGAAAAGGACAAGTGTATTCTGCAGTTCAGATATAACAGATATATTTCCAATGATCAGCTGTGATGCGCAATTTATATTGTACAGGATTTCCTGCTTTCTAACTAATCCAAATTGCATGGCACAGTGGATTCCCCCCCCCTTGCTGTTCTATTTACCATTGCAGGTGTGCTCAGTAGCAGGCTCCACCCACCCACCTGGACATCATCACATCAATTTATGATTCTCTGTGCATGCACAAAAGGTCCTGCCCATTCACGGAGGTGGCACGTGTGCTCACATTTGTAAATTAGTAGAAAAGGTACCGTATATACTCGAGTATAGGCCGACCCGAATATAAGCCGAGGCACCTAATTTTACCACAAAAAACTGGAAAAGTTATTGACTCGAGTATAAGCCTAGGGTGGGAAATGCAGCAGCTACCGATAAATTTCAAAAATAAAAATAGATACCAATAATGCCATTGCCCATTGAATAACATATACAGCCTGCCTGTGCCCATTAAATATACAGTAGCCATTGTAAAAATTTGCTCTGCATAACAAATTATTATCACACAATACCGGTGTATTCAATGAAATACTTCACTCACCTCATGATGCTGATGTCCCGCTGTGATGATGATGTCCCGCCTCCTATGACACACGGCACAGTGATTCCTATCATTGGATCACTGTACCAGAGGAGGTGGGACATCACTATGTGGCTGCTTGCCATAACAAGGAGGAGGTGGGACATCGTTGCAGAGCGGCAGGAGGGGGAGGAAGGGGAGTCGTAAGATAGCCCTGCATTACATTAGAACGTGAGGAGGGGGGATGGTGCGGTGCACGCTGCGTGGCAAACTGACACAGAGGGAGGGGAAACTCAGGGGCGCTGGGCCATTCACGAGCGTCACCCAGCGGCATGGCCCCGCCCCTTTTTCTCCTCCATTTCAGGCAAATTTTTCACTGACTCGAGTATAAGCCGAGGCGGCTTTTTTCAGCTCAAAAAGTGGGCTGAAAAACTAGGCTTATACTTGAGTATATACAGTAAGTTGATTTCACCCCTTACTACAAACTCTGAAAAGTTTAGTGTTCAGCATTATTCTCAGTATCAGTACTCAGTACAGAGCTGGGTTGGTGGTATTACATTTGTGATCTGCTTATAACATCTGGGTGACTGTGAAAGAAGCATAATATAGTTTTCTTGCATTAATGACAGCAGATCTATGCTACTATATGCACACGGGGGTAAGGGTTGGGGGGCAGTACGATGGCTTAGTGATTAATCATACTGAGCTTGTCAGCTGGAAAGCTGACAGTGCAGGTTCAAGACCTGAGCACCTATTACTTAGCTCAGTTTTTGCTCTCCTAGCAGTTTGAAAGCATGTGAATGCAAGTAGATATCACTTTGGTTGGAAGGTAACAGCATTCCATGTGCCTTGGCATATAATTATGCTAGCCCATGACTACAGAAATATCTTTGGACAACACTAGCTCCTTTGGCTAAGAAACAGAGATGAGCATCGCCTCCTAAAATTAGACATGACTGGACAGGGGAAACATTGACCTTTATGCTCACCAGCATTGCCTAAAACTGTGAGATGGTTTGTATATAAATGTAATAATAAATAAATAGGTGATATACAGTAAGCATAATAGTTTAGAGATTGTTACTCAATTTTGCTTCCCATGTACTTACTCATCTTCATAACTCAAAACCTATATTCATTGTACAATACAATCTAATATATGTTTCTTGGATATAAACTACTCACAAACTAGGTCTCAAAAACATGAGTATTTTAAATACTTTATATCTAAGTGTATCTGTTCCCACTAAAACATACGCAATGCAAAGGAGCAATAGGCAACTTATATGCAGACTTTGTCTCAGTGGGAATTAGAAAAAATATTAAAAAGGAGAATACGTTCAAATTAAGTTGTTTGCTTTGCCACATTTTCTAAAAAAATTATCAGATATTTTATGTTTGAATAAGAATTGTTAGACTGTGTGGATAAATATATAAGAATGTATCTTCTCTTGCCAAACTTAATCTTATTTTTAAAAACCTATTAAATACCGAATAGAATTATATAAAAGCTTATTTCAAAACACACATTTTCCACATATTAAAATTAATATGAATTAAAAAGTTCTTCATGACATATTTATATATGGGTTTCCAACATTGTGCCAAGGGATACATTCTTTGGCACCCACTAGGTTCTCTGTTCCACTTGACTTAAAAAAGTAATTTTCAGGTACAATTAAAAGTTTAAAGTGTCTCTTAATAGAGTAATATTAAACAAATAATCCTTCAAAGTAAAATTCCAATCTCAAATATCATATTTAATTCCAAGATTGTCTGAGTTCCTGCCCAGACCTCATGGATAATCTTAGAATACAAAAGTAGTTATATATGTGTGTGTGTGTTTGTGTTTGTGTGTGTTTGTGTGTGTTTGTGTGTGTGTGTGTGTGTATGTGTGTTGCATTTGTGCTGATAAATTATATGTGTGTGACAATCAGCTGTGCCGCACAATCATTGGAACTTTTTCTTACTTTTTTTTAGCATTTTTTTACTACTTATTTGCCCGAACCGGTAGTAAAAAAATGCAAAAAATAAATAAATAAAAGTTCCAATGATCAGCTGTATGACAATCAGTTGTGTCTGTGAGGTTTCTGCTTGTTGCAGGGGACATTTTGTGTGAAGTTCAGCTGCTTTTACATTGTGTGTGAGTCAGTTGTGCAGTCCTGCCCACCTGGTCACATGGCCACCAGGCCATGCCTACCAAGCCATGCCCACAGAACTGATAGGGAAACTTTTTGGATTTCACCGCTGTGATGTATGTATGTATGTATGTATGTATGTATGTATGTATGTATGTATGTATGTATGTATAATGTTAATTTGATACTGAAAGATTTTTAATAACTCGGGAAATAAATTTGTGTTTGCCTTTTAATAAATAGATTTTTGTGTTTTACCTAAATATTCATAAACCCACCCTCCTCCACGCCGGAGGAGACGCCTAGAGCACCTATGGAGGTCCGATAAATCCGTATCGAACCGAGCAATCCTAACAACTTGCACCAAGGAGTACATCAGGGCACTTAGGGCAGCAAAAAGATCTCATATTGCCACCTTGGTTGCGTCCGCTGAGTCCCGCCCAGCCGCCCTGTTTAGGATAACCTGCTCCCTCCTAAATAGGAGGGATACGGGGGAACCCTTGCAGGGTAGAGCTGAGGATTATGCCCAATTCTTAGCGGACAAAATTGCTCGGTTTCGGTCGGATTTGGACTCCATCCCTGCAGTTCCAGCCGAAGCACAAGAGGATGAATTGGTAGACCACCTCTGGGTTGAGTTTCAGGATGTTGCCCCTGGGGATGTGGACAAGGCCATGAGAGCTGTGAGTGCCTCCACCTGTGTACTGGACCCGTGTCCCTCATGGCTGGTTGCCAACAGCAGTGAGGTGACACGAGGCTGGATCCAGGCGGTTGTTACCGCCTCTCTTCGGGAGGGGCACTTCCCTGCCGCACTTAAAGCGGCGGTGGTGAGACCCCTCCTGAAGAAGCCATCTCTGGATCCAGCTGCCCTTAACAACAACCGTCCAGTCTCCAACCTCCCTTTTGTTGGGAAGGTTGTTGAGAAGGTGGTGGCCTTCCAGCTCCAACGGTCCTTGGAGGAAGCAAGCTATCTCGACCCCTTCCAGTCTGGCTTCAGACCCGGCTACAGCACAGAAACCGCTTTGGTCGCATTGACTGATGATCTTTGGAGAGCCAGAGATGGAGGCCATGCCTCCATCCTGGTTCTCCTCGACCTCTCGGCGGCTTTTGATACCATCGACCATGGTATCCCTCTGCGACGACTGCGGGAGGTGGGGGTGGGAGGCACTGTGTTACGGTGGTTCTCCTCCTACCTCTCGGACAGGTCGCAGTCGGTGTTAGTGGGGGGGCAAAGATCGACCCCTAGGCCCCTAGCATATGGGGTGCTGCAGGGTTCGGTCTTATCCCCCCTACTATTTAACATCTACATGAAACCGCTGGGTGAGATCATTCGGAGGCACGGGATAAGATACCATCAATACGCGGACGATACTCAGCTGTATCTGTCCACCCCGTGCCAACTGAATGAAGCGGTGGACGTGATGAACCGGGGTCTTGAGGCCGTTATGGACTGGATGAGGGCTAACAAGCTTGTACTCAACCCGGAGAAGACCGAGTGGCTGTTGTGTTTTCCTCCCAATAATTCGATCAGTGTTCCATCGCTCAGGCTGGGGGGTCAAATTTTATACCCCTCAGAGAGGGTTCGCAACTTGGGAGTCCTCCTGGATCCACAGCTGACTTTTGACCATCATTTGACGGCTGTGACCAGGGGGGCATTTGCCCAGGTTCGCCTGGTGCGCCAGTTGCGACCCTACCTGAACCGGGAGGCCCTCACAACAGTCACTCGGGCCCTTGTGACCTCTAGGCTGGAATACTGCAATGTGCTCTACATGGGGCTGCCCTTGAAGAGCATCCGGCGACTTCAGCTAGTCCAGAAAGCGGCCGCGCGAGTGATTGTGGGTGCACCTCGGTTCGCCCACATAACACCTATCCTCCGTGAGCTGCGCTGGCTACCTGTTGATCTCCGGGTGCGCTTCAAGGTGCTACTTGTCACTCATAAAGCCCTCCATGGTAGTGGATCTGCGTACTTGAGAGACCGCCTCCTGCCAATTACCTCCCTGCGACCAATTAGATCACATAGATTAGGCCTCCTCCGAGTTCCATCTGCCAGTCAGTGCTGACTGGCAACTACACGGAGGAGAGCCTTTTCAGTAGTAGCTCCGACCCTTTGGAACGATCTCCCCGTGGAGATTCGTACCCTCACCACCGTCCAGACCTTCCGCACAGCCCTTAAGACCTGGCTAGCCCGTCAGGACTGGGGATAAAGATAACTTGTCCCCACCCGAATGATGAATGAATGTTGCTTACTATTTTACTTCTATGTATTGTTTGTGTCTATTGTCTGTATCCTCCCTGCCTTATTTTATGTAAGCCGCCCTGAGTCCCCTCAGGGAAAAGGGCGGCCTATAAATTCTAATAAATACAAATACAAATAAGTTATATATTCCAGTTTTCTCAGACTATCTTGCTCACTATTTGCTGACCTGTACCACTCTGGCTGACTTTGTAGAACAGGATGATCTATTTTCAACAACTGAGAAACAGATCTTAGTCAGTATATACAGATTTTACCCAATGTGATCATGAGTGCACTATGCAACCTTGAAAAGAGCAGAGCTATTGAGTGAATGTTTGTGAAGCTTTTGTACTAATAGGCTTATTGCAGTGCTCCATCACACTGAGAATATTTTCAGCTGACGGCTGGTGGCTTAATGCTCAGACAAAGGATTATGGTCCTGCAATGCTATGTATGTTAGATTTATCAGAACGAATTGTACTGTTCGGGTGAGGATAAGTACAAAAAATTAAAATAAAAGTGGAAATAAATTAAACACAAATAGTGCTTGGTCGGATGAAAAACACTGAATAAATTCAGCCAGAAATGGAAAATAAAAACATATTAATCTCTATTTCTGCCTCCCCCAATTTATATTGTATGTTTTTGTTCAAAGCAGAGAGTTTTCCAAAGGCATACATGAATGCAGTCAGGAAAATATTTATAATCTGCCACATGTTCTGTCTCAATAGCTAACCGGCTTTACAAATATTAAAAACAATCAATCAAACCAGCAGACACCCTTCAGCAAAATTGAACAATCCGGGGTTTTAAAAAGGATTTTTTTTTTAAGAAAATGCCTGGAATGACGATCCTAACACAAAGGTCAAGACAAATAAACAAGTAGTGGATCACTTGCATCTATTATTTATCTGCAACATGACTTCTGCTTTCACAGGATAGCATTTGAAATTCCCATACACATGAGCACATTTGTCAGGGCATTGCCCTTTATAAATTCCCAAAGTATTTAAGCTTTTAAAATTATTTTAGGCATGCCTTAAATCAATGCTTTTATATGACATAAACATCCAGTGACTAATTTGATGCCATTGAGTCATGATACAAAATCATGATTTAATTTTGGAAAAATACTTAAATGATGACTCCACCACCACCACCACCTTCTCTCTGTGAGTGCAGTTCTGGGATGCCAGTGATTGATTGATCCCCATTTGCCTTACAAGTTCTCATCAGGAGATACAGAGGTTTACAGTTCAAATACTTCACTAATTCATAATTATTTGAAATAATGTCTGGTCCTAGAAATAATACAGACCGGCTTACAGAATCAGATTCTTTTATAACACCAGAAGTAATATTCTCAGACAACACTGAACACTTTTCAAAGATTGTTTTACAATCTTACATTGGAGTAGCAGGAACTTGAAAGTAGAATACAAAGAATCTCAAAATTTCTATAAGCCTTTCCTCAGACATAGAACAGTAAAGGGGGGGGGGTATTTTTTTAAGAAACAAAGGGCTGTATTTAAAACAGTTTTTGACATTCTCGGATATCTGGGGTAGGATTCAAACAATTTAACAACCAGTTCTCTGCCCTAATGATTTCTTCCAACAACCAGTTCACCAAACTGCTCAGAAAGTTAACAACCTTCCTTCAATTGCAGTTTGGGACATAATGGCATTGGGAGGGGAAATGGTGCCGGCTTAGATAGGAATGAACAACCTACACTAAAACTCATCAGCAAAATATCCTCTTTTCATTAGTTCATTTTCACTTCATTTGAGAATTATTTGAAGAATTTGAATTCTAAATCAATTGAATCCAATTGATCCTTTAACTCTACATCCTCAAAATCAACCAAAATATGGAACCATCAATTCTGCCTCTACTGATTATATCCAGGATCAGCAGAAAGAGTTATGATGCAGCAGCAGACAATGAAGTTCAATTGAACAAATGATTTTATCCATTGAGGCACTATAATGACAATCTTTAGTTTAGTTGAGCCAAGGTGACGCAGTGGTTAGAGTGCAATACTGCAGGCTACTTCAGCTGACTGCTAGCTGCAGTTTGGCAGTTCAATTCTCACTGGCTCAAGGTTGACTCAACTTTCTATCCTTCTGAGGTGGGTAAAATGAGGATGCAGATTGTTGGAGGCAATATGCTGACTGTAAACCACTTAGACAGGGCTGTAAAAGCAGCACTATGAAGCAGTATATAAGTCTAAGTGTTATGTTATTGGTTGTGCTATTACTATTGAGTGTTAAATGTTCATAGATACTCATAATATAAAATGAAGTAGGATCATTTCTACCACAGCACAACAGTGGGAAGTATATGGAAAATGTTATCAAAAAGCCTCTAAGTAGCTACCTCTGAGATAAGTACATTCTCACATTAAGGAACTGATATATATGAATTTAGCATAATCTGAATTCCCAATTTTACCATCTATGAAAAGAAAAGCACTGTCAATCCCTATTTAGCTTCAATGTCTATTGAACTGTCAATGTCTATTTAACTTCAACACGTTAATATAAATGAAACAACTCTTCCTCATTTCTATTTGGAAAAATTAGTAAATGACTGATTTCAGAGATTACATGATCTCAGAGAAACATCTGCTTGATCAAGTGATGAACACATATGGCATTTTGAGAGCATGTTTTAAGTCTTTGTTCAAATGTCTGCCATAGTGTATGGCCAGTCATAAAATGAATGTTCAGTTGAATAGAAAATGGTGAGACAAACAAATTGATATAAAAAGTAGTAAATTGTGATCTAAATCCAGGTGCCATATCAAATAGTTATACTCACACTGAAATTTTATTTATTTCATGAAGTAACCTAATAGTACTTAGAGAAGCACACAATCAAACACACACTCATAGCTCATACATATAGACAGAGAGGGAGAGGCAGAGACAGAGAAAGAGAGAGAGAGAGGATATTACTCCATGCTAAGCACACGTAACCTTCATAAATTCCATGTCTCATCCCACCAAACAAAAATATAGTGATAATTCACAACATAATAAAACAAGTAAACCAAAATATATACAAAAATATAATGCATTGATGCAAAGAGAGAAAGCACATTTAAAACGGACTTGGATTTAGATCACAATTTTTTGAGTCATTTGTTTAAGTCTCACCATTTTCCATTCAACTGATTCAAATCCAGGGAGCAACTGCAAGAGTACTGGCTTTGGCAGGAAGAACAGTACATTGTCTGCAAGAGAAAAGGAAGACTCTTGCCTTAAAGCAACCATCTTTGGGAGGGGAGGCTTTTTTCAATGCACTTTTAAAAATGTCTTCATTGTTTTGTGTTTTTTAAATTTTTCTTTTACTTTGTATTTTAACTTCCCCATAAAATAAAACATAGAAAAAGTACACTTTTTAATAAAATTTGTTGTCAGACAAGGTGCTACAAGATTGCTCCTAGTTTTCAGAAGCAGTGGAACAGTGCTGAATAGTTCTGGTAATGTAAAGCAACCTATTTAATATTTGAATTATGTTCAACTTCTCTATTCAGTTTACTAATGCAGCCATCACTTCCCAACTCTGTATCACCAAGCCTTAGAAGGAATGATTCATGATATCAAATTATAACAAAAGTTGTGAATATTTTTCCATAATCAAATCAGATTTGCTCCCAGATGTTGAGCCAATATTTTCTTGTACTAGCCTCAATCATCTAAAGATGATGTACTTCTTTGTAGTGTAGCAAATCCTTGTCTTTTCACAAAACAGTACTACTTTCTAGATGGAAATATTAGAGACTTTCCTTAATTAATTCATCCTAGGAATAGTGCGAAAAATAACTAAAACAAATGTTTTATGTGGTGCAGGTAGTTAAGGTTGCTTAAGGAACTTCTGGAGTACAGAAACGTCCTTGTACTTCACACATTTTAATGTATGATTACTAAAATGGGATTTGAAAGTGAAACTTGTCACATTATGTTAGATAAACAAGCCTGAAATAAGCTAAAAATCCAACAAAGAGGTCTATTAATTTCATCATCTTAAACGTGCCTAAGTCTATTTGAGTAGTAATTGATTACACTATATTGATGTATGATCAGTAAACATGAATAAATAAAATAACAAACTAAAAGCCTTATAGCATATTAAAATGTACATATTTATTGTGTCTCTTATGTAGAGCCTATGGATGTATATATGCTTGCCGCGACCTTTTTTTGATGTTCTTCTCTGACCTTTTTTTTTTTTAATGAATGGGAAGCTGACATGCTGTAGAGAACTAGCCTCCAGCATCATCTTTATCTGAAAAATTGCACTTACTCCCACATGAAAATAAAACTGATAGGTGGCTACAGCCCAATAATTGTGCTCAACATCTCAAGGAAAAATAAGAGGCAAAACCAGTTAAACATAAGAATGAATGGCCTAGAGGATTAAAGTGTAACGAAAATAAATGATTCTTTTAACTGTGCTTTCTCTGTTTGCATCAATGCAAATATATGTATATATTTTATATTTTTGCCTGTTTTACTATGTTGTGAATTATGTTTGGTGGAATGGGACATGGGATATATTTGGAGTTTATTTTTTATTTTTTATTTTAATCTTGGATCCAACTATCCATAAAAATATATTTTCTATTTTGTTCAGTGTTGTTTCTCCCTGTCAAATTACTCAGAGCAAAAATATATCACATTACAGAGAAGCAGTGATGTCTTCAATCTGAGAAAAGATTTTCTGGTAACATGCAACTTTTAGTTAAAAGTTTTTTTAAAAAAAAGTTTGAGGAAATGATAATGGTCATGGAAGATATGCAGAGGCATGTAGCTTTGAATAAGACTATAAAAGGCATCTGATATGGAGGTTGCAGACCAAAAAGATATGGACCCCACAGATGGAGAACTAACTCAGTCAATCACATACATTTCTTTGAAGTTTAAACTTGTATTCCTTTACAATAGTAGAAGCTTGACTGAAGGGAGAAGTGACAAATTGTTTTTTCCAAGAAGGATTGAGGAAGATTGGAGAATGGATTTATTACACTTAATTGGAAACCACTTCTATCTATTTGGACTTTGTTGGGAAGATAGACCTATGTGGAGACTGAATTTTTTATATTTAATTAGACAAGAGACAAGATAAGAGATGCCATTAAGAAACAAACATGCATATTTGATCCAGGACAAATTACCCAACTTTTGGGACAAAATTTGGGATAGATGAGATGCTGTGACAAATTTTCTACAAGTTGATTACAGTCACAGTTGGTTGACAGAAGGTTTTGAAATTTTAACCTTGCTTTTTCTTCCTGTTAACTATTTTGTCATTAATATAGTATATAGATGAGATGTCAATAATTTTCAAATAGATTTAGTAGTTTAAAAATTGGGGAGGACCTGTTTTGCAATGGGTTGGAATCAACATTGTACTAACTGTACTGTAGTTAATCAGTATTTAATTGGGGGGGGGGAATAATACATGTATATGTGTTGGGGTTCCCCCCCCCAAAAAAAATTATCACTTCATCAGATCTTGGTTAATAATATTAGATTTAATTTGGGATGATAAGGTGAAGTAGAGAAAAGAAGATAGGGTAGGCATGCAGATAAAAGTTACATGTTTTACAGTGTGTTAAATTAAATTTGTTGTTCTGAAAAAATGCTACCAGATTCCCAAATATTGGATACCCTAGAATCTTTCCTCCTATGTTTCTAAAAGCATCTCAAGCCCAGTTTCCTATTCAAAAGAGTTATTTTAAGTTCAGATTGGGGGTGGTTTTCGCTTGGAACACTTCTAAAAAGATCAGAACAGCTTTTCCCTTTAATATGCCTCCATTTTTCATAAAGTATAAAATATTTGTGTTAGAATATTTATAGTTCTCCTTTGAAACTCATAAGTAAAATGCTCAGAGTTACTAACAAAAACATCTTTAACTAAAAGAAAAAGATCAACAAAGAAAATAAGAATTAAATAATCAGCTCAAGATAAGAACTAACAAAAGCATAACTCTTCTGGAATCATTTTATCATCTGAAAGTTATTTGAGAAAGAGGCAAGATAATTTGGAGAAGGGATTTTATACTTTAAGCATCACAATGAAGAAGAATCCATTGTATCTACACTAATTTGGTAGTGATTGCTCCTTTATCATAAGCTTTGAGAATTTTAGGTGAACAATAGCTTATTTTTGTAAAATACCTAAGTACTGTATATACATTTAGGGTTTTTTTGTACCTGTAGTAATAAGTATTCCACATTTCTCCTTTTGCTGTTATAGTAAGTAAAATCTTAATTATGGTCAAAGACTAGCAATACACATTAGTTTTTACACTATATCAAAAAATACTAACATTAAAATATAGTTAAAAAGTATTGACATTAAAAGTGGATAATAACATAATGGTCCAAAGATTGTTAAAGGTATGTCCAGATAATTGGTACAAGATGGTACTATACTTCTGTAGCCATTTTTTTTCCTTATGGACATTGCAGCAGCACAGAACTTTGCCACTGCATATGTGGTAACTGGGTTAGTGTCCTGGAGGAGAAAGCCTAGATAAAAATGGTCTGCCCTCCCTGGCAATCTCTCTAATAAGGGGAGAATATGTGCAGAACTAAAAGCTCTGTATAGCTCGCAGCGTAATAGAACATGTGAATTATCTTCCACTTCTCCTTTACCACATATACAAACGCGTTCTGCTATAGGTGTTCTCTTATACCTGCCCTGGAGGAGTGCTGAAGGAAGAATGTTAAATCTGGCTCTGAAGAAAGCTATTCTTTGTTTTGGGGAGATCAGGTCATTTAGATATCTTGCCGATTCCCACACACCCTGTTTAGTCCTGTCCCTACTGTGGAGAGGCAACCTATTTAGTTCTTCTTGGAACTCCATGTCCCTCATTCTATTAATTACTACTTGCTTTGCTTGCTCAAAGACTAGGGACATTAAGAATACTGATGAGAGCCCATAAGAGCCCAGCTTGTGATCAATTGCCTGTTTCCAGGGGGATGGGAAATTGTCAGTCAACACTAGTGGGGACAGCCCCTCTGGACCTTTTGCTGTTATGGGTTCTCTCTTTTTCTCTCTCTTTCATATATGTACAGTACATATGTATATCAGGGGTGGGTTTCTGCCAGTTCTAACCTCTTCTATAGAAGCGGTTCCACAAATCTACAGTGCCGTTTAGAACCGGTTCCAGCTCCCTCCTCCCACCCATATGCACATCATCAAGATGAAGAGCGAGAGGAGGAATTCAGGGAGTTGAAGTCCACAAGTTTTAAAGCTGTCAAGTTTGAACCCCCCTGGAGTTTTTTTCTAAAGGGTTAGGGGTGCAAGGGTCTTGTAACTTGACAGCTTTAAGATTTGCACACTTCAATGCCAGAGTTCCTGAGCCAACATTTTGGTTGCTAAGCAAGAGCGTTGTTAAGTGAGTTTCACCACATTTTATAATAATAGCAGTAGACTTATATACCGCTTCATAGGCCTTTCAGGCCTCTCTAAGTGGTTTACAGAGAGTCAGCATATTGCCCCCAACAATCTGGGTCCTCATTTTACCCACCTCGGAAGGATGGAAGGCTGAGTCAACCCTGAGCCGGTGAGATTTGAACCGCTGACCTGCTGATCTAGCAGTAGCCTGCAGTGCTGCATTTAACCACTGCGCCACCTTGGCTCTAATAATAATAATAAGTTGGCCACATGGCTGGCAAGCCACTCCCACCTGGTCACATGGCCAACAAGACACTCCCACCCAGTCACATGGCTGCAAGCCACTCCCTCAAAACAGGCCAGACCTACAGAAGAGGTTCTAAAAAATTTTGAAACCCACCACTGATGTGTGTGTGTGTATGTATGTATGTATGCACATATACACATACATACATACATACATACATACATACATACATAACACAAGCTTACTGTTAGCCACACTTTATTCACAGTAAATACTCACAGAAAAGACGTTGGCAGCAACCCAGACTCCAACAGATAAGAGATACACACAAGAGCTTCTCCTGCTTAGTATAATGGTTGTGTCCTGCAAAAGGTCTCATCCCAAAGTCTCTTCTTATATATTCTCTTGAGGGGAGACAAATCACAACCACCTGGGCATGATTATCTCCTATGAGTCTGTCTCTGTAATTGCTGCCTTCGCTTCTCCGCCCTCCTCTGCCTCGCGTCAGGGACAAACTCCCTTCGATCGTCACCACTGCTCCATGCCTCAGGCGCCTCCTGGTGGCCAACCAGCCTCCCTGGTCCCTGCTCGGAGTTTGAACCCAGCCCAGGGTCCTCCACATCTTCCAGAGCCGACTCATAGGATCCCTCACATACATACATGTGTGTGTGTGTGTGTGTGTGTGTGTGTGTGTGTGTGTGTGTGTATGTGTGTGTATGTATATCCTTTTTCTATTAAAGCATCATATCTCATAACAACAACAAGCTAATACAGTAGCAATAGCAATAGTACCTAGACATAACATTTCATAGTGCGTTACAGCACTCTCTAAGAGGTTTGCAGAGTCAGAATATTGGTCCCAATAATCTGGGTCTTCATTTTACTGTCCTCAGAAGGATGAAAGGCTGAGTTAACCTTGAGCCGGTCAGAATCGAACTCCTGGCAGTCAGCAGAATTAGACTTCAATACTATATTCTAACCACTGTGCCACTATGGCTCTCTTAGATCTTTGGCTTGAAGAGAAGGAAAGCTCATATAAAATATTGTCATTCAAGAATCAAATTCCAAGCAATTAAGGGCTTGTTTTTATTAATGGTAATGCCTTTAGGATACTGCTGATTTAAATATTAAACCCACATTCAATATAGATAGTCACATGCCCTGCAAATTGGATCCAGTAAAAACTCTAGGATTCTATATCTGAAACTAATTAGAATTTTGGAAAAGCAAGAGCCCTATGTAAATCTATCTATTCTTCAGAACACATTTAAAGAAAAAAAGAGTCCATGTTAAGTCCATATCTTTTATTGAAAAATAATTTAGTAATAAGGTGTTCAGATGGGTATTGTTAAATAATCTGTCTTTTTAAGCCAGTTACTGTATAAAATCTTCTGACTGCCCATGGTGTTCTAGATTACAAACAAGGATAGCAGCTCTTTCAATGAATTATAAATAATTTATAAGGAAAAATAATAGTTCACCAAATAATGATTTAACTGGTGGATGATTCTTGTCCCATTTTGCAGCTTCTGGTCACAAAGAAAAGGCCTCATAGTTTTCAACTCAAATTACAATATGGAATCTATTTCTTCTATTGTCTGGCTGTCTGTCTGTCTGTCTATCTATATAAATATTAATAATAATTGTGATGGCACATAACTGAGGTCAAATAATAAATTCAAATAAATACAGAAAAATCTGATTCTATTCGTAGTTACAAACATACTTCTGAAATGTTGCTAGGATTTTTTTTTAATGACGTTTCTTTGCAAACCTATTTAAGCCAAATGCACAGGGTCTATAAAATCTCCATGTGGGCAAAAACCAATTAATCTATACTTGGGTACATGTGGCTTACAGAAATAACAGAACTGTATTCACATTCTTTAAAATTCCAGAAAGGCAAAAGCATGCTGAAATACTCTGGTGAAAGTTAACGATGACTGGTATGGGAATTTATAAACCACATAGTATCTGCATAATATGACTGTTGATTGGGAGTTTCAGTGTAATTTCATTTTTTGTGCGTGGGAGTTAAGTTTTCAAAAACTTATGCATTATATTCTTAATGCAAAGTTTTCACTTGGCTCAATTTGCATATGTGACAGATGTAACGCTATCAGGAGAATTCATATCTGCTGAATAGAGAGCAATCTGTTGTATGGTTTTATTGCACTGTAAACTTTTTACCCTTCTGAATATCATCTTTGTTTTAAAAAATAATATAAACAGTTCACCAAACATGAGACAGCTTAGCTCAATGATGCAGTCATTAGTGCTGCATAATCTGATTCATTTGCTGTTTTAATAATGCAGAACATGGGTCTTGTTCTATTACATTGCTATTAATGAAGAAATGACATGCTTACAAAAGATTTACTGTATTGTGATTTGCATATAGTTATCTTTAAAAGAAAATGTAGTACTCTTTTGAAGTGAGATATTCAATCTGAACAATCCACAACGAACAAGACTGCCATCTTCTGTTTTAACTGATAGAAATATAAATCCAGGACAGAGGAAATATAGCTTATTATCTGCTACTTGTGATCATATGTTCTGTTTGATCTCATGTAGTTTCAAAAACAATCATGAACCTTGAAAACCATTAGAACGTTTCCGTAGAAATATTATTGTACAACATAGCTCTTTTGATCTGTGCTGCACTAGAAATTTTATAATAGTACAAACATGGGGAAATATTTAACATTTCTTTTGACAGACAATAGCTTCGCCTGGCATTAATAGAACATTTCTTCTATCATGATGAACAGTCCTGGCATAGAATTTCCTCTTACTTAATTAACATTATGTTATTAACATTAACATGAAACACATGGGGGAGGGAGAGAGAAGGGGAGAAAGAGGAGGGGAGAGAGAGAATATTGAAATTGTATTTCAGATTCAGGTAAATAACATACCAATAACCTGATTTGAAAATACTTGACAATTAAAGCTACAAAGATTTAGAATTCAAAGATGCAACTATGTATCTGCAAAATTAGTCAGTTTCATGTGGAAAGAGAAAATCAGAGAAACCCTTTAGTGTACAGATATAATTATGCATTTTTAAAAGTGTATAAGATGATGTAAGGCATAGAATTATCTGGGTTACTATGAGCACCTCTCTACATGATCCAGTTCACCACTATATCCAATGGTATAATAATGTGGTATTTTTTGTCAGTAAAGTATATTTCTGAAAGTGCTAGCTGCAAGTAGGAGTGGATTAAAATAGTTCAGGTGACTGTAATTTTTTTAAAAAATTAACACTAACTAAAATTATCTGTATTTATTTTAGAGTTTCCAATAGACTTTGTCAACTGTAACAATATACCGTATTTTCACGACTATAAGCCGCACTGAAAATCCTAAAATTTGATCCAAAACCGGCAGTGCGGCTTATAACCCGGTGCGCTTTATATGTGGAAAAAGATCTCCCAGCTGCTTTCGGGGCTTCCTGGAGCGCCAAGAAGATTCGCGCTCTCCTCCGCTCCTCGCGACTGCAATAGATGTCCAGAAGCGGCTTTTGGGGCTAATGGGGATTGGATTTCCAGCTCGATAGCCCCTGCCGCTTCTGGACGTCTATTGCAGTTGTGAGGAGCCGAGGAGAGTGCGGAGAACAGCGCGAAGGTTCTTGGCGCTCCAGGAAGCCCCAAAAGCAGCTGGGAGAGGCGCACGGCTTGGTTTCTCCTCCCTGGACGTCGCAGCAGCAGCCCCAAGCGCACCGATCTCTGTGTTTTTCGCATCGGGGTGTGCTGCAAGAGCATGCCCCGATGCGAAAAACACTGAGATCGGTGCGCTTAGGGCTGCTGCTGCGACGTCCAGGGAGGAGAAACCAAACCGTGTGCCTCCCCCAGCTGCTTTCGGGGCTTCCTGGAGTGCCAAGAACCTTCGCGCTGTTCTCCGCACTCTCCTCGGCTCCTCACAACTGCAATAGACGTCCAGAAGCGGCAGGGGCTATCGAGCTGGAAATCCAATCCCCATTAGCCCCAAAAGCCGCTTCTGGACATCTATTGCAGTCGTGAGGAGCGGAGAACAGCGCGAAGGTTCTTGGCGCTCCAGGAAGCCCCGAAAGCAGCTGGGGGAGGCGCACGGCTTGGTTTCTCCTCCCTGGACGTCGCAGCAGCAGCCCCAAGCGCACCGATCTCTGTGTTTTTCACATCGGGGTGTGCTGCAAGAGCATGCCCCGATGCGAAAAACACAGAGATCGGTGCGCTTGGGGCTGCTGCTGCGACGTCCAGGGAGGAGAAACCAAGCCATGCGCCTCCCCCAGCTGCTTTCGGGGCTTCCTGGAGCGCCAAGAACCTTCGCGCTGTTCTCTGCTCCTCCTCGCGACTGCAACAGATGTCCAGAAGCATCGGGAAACGTGCGGCTTATAACCCGGTGCGCTTTATATGTGGAAAAAGTTTGAAAAATTAACGCTAATTGATACTGCGGCTTATAATCCGGTGCGGCTTTTGGTCGTGAAAATACGGTAAATAACAATTGTTTTATCAATGCAGGATGCCATTTTATGACTGGGTCCATCCCCCCACCCCAATTTTGGGGGGATGATTCAGCCAATCAAGCCCTGAGAATGATTAAATAAAAAGTAGATTAATAAAGCCAGAGTGTATCAAAATAATGAAACAGACTAACATTGGACAACTTGTTCCATAGAATCAAAACAAATTTGTAGAAACTGGCAAATACTTTTTGTAATAAGAGTTTAAACCATAAAATATAAAATATATATATCTAGAAAGTTTAAATAAAGATTAGAGGTGTCTCTCTCTTACTTTTCCAGTAGTCATTTCATTAAATAGATTATTAGTGTTCAGGTGGTCAGTCATTGTAAATTAATTAGCCCTGTCGGTTAAAGGTTGTCAGTCAGTCATAAAGAAAAGAATGTTTCACCAAAAGCTTTAGTGATTTTACTCTGCTATTTAATTTCAGAATATACTTATTTACAAATAAGTTGGCAGGCCTATTCATGTCACTGCTAAATATATTAGTATTGTTTTTCAAGGTCAAAGTCTGTCATTCAACATATGAGAAAAAAATATCTGAAGGCACTTAACAACATGTAGGATGTTCATGCAGAGACAAATGATATACGTAAGACAAGTAAAAAGGTGACAGACTGTTAGAAGCCCAAGATGTCCTATAATTGACAGTGTGTCAGTAATTGGCACAATATTCCTGGGAAAGTTTGCAGAATACTTCTATGCCATAAATGTTATTCTGGCCAAGGATTTTGAAATCTAGGGTCTTTATAATGTTGTCTACAATATAAGTATTCTTTAAATATTCATAAAATTAAGTAGTTTTACCTAGGTTAAAGTTTGCTGATATCAAATCCTTAAATGAAAAATAATTGCATGTGTCTTTATTGCAAGTTACAGGATAATTCTTAAAGAATTTCATTCAAGAAGTTTCACATTCTGTTATACATAACCATAATACAGATTCATTATCAACAGCTTTCATTTCTATTTTTTGTTTTTATACATTGCCCAGATATTTATTTATAAGGGGGAAATGTCCAGACCAAACATAATTTATAATGTTGGATTTTCCCTCTTACCAGAGGGAGCCCCCTTGTGGAGTACTGTGAAGCCGTTACCATGACAACTCCATTGCACTGCACTGTAGAAGCCATTTTACGGCAGCACAGTAGAAGCCATTTTAAGACACAGGAGGCTGTATCTTAACAGAACCCCCACCCTGAGATATGTGTGTGTGTGTGTGTGTGTGTGTGTGTGTGTGTGTGTGTGTGTGTATCTATCTATCCCATAGTAAATATTTGTGGCTTTATAGTCTACAAAGAGCTTTGATAAAATAATCCTTTATGAGAAGAATTGCCCTGTTTAAGTCCACTGTAAATTTAAAACAAAATGTAAGAAGAACCTAAAAGTAGCCTATCAATTATTACTACTCAGTACAGGGTGATCATACACACATCCCACTTAATCAATCTATGTATATGTGCATAAATATTTATCTAACAACATGCTTTGCCTTCTTAGGTGATACTGCCTTGGTGATTTTTCTTTGTTGGCAACATATAAATAGCCATTTCAAGTTAGACTTTTTATTTTAATGCATTAGCTAAGGTCCCTTCCCTATATCTTATCTAACTTCAATTCACTGTTCTTTTTCTGCCAAATGGTTGTCCTACTGAACACTGCAATCATCGATTTTTTTTGTTTTTTTTGTTTCCAGGAATGAAATTGAGGTATGCAGAACATCCAAACACACACATGAGACTGTCAGCTGGTTCCTATCAAGCAAGTTTCTTGTATATATTTTTTAAAAATTAATTATTTTTAAATAATCTGGGTCCTGAAGTCTGGCAATGGAGAGATAGTTAGAAGCCACATGCCTATGGATGCCACACTGGGGATTCGGGGATTTGAGATCATAATTTTTTGTTTCTGTACTGATCCCTCCCCCCAAAAAGATGGATGTGTGCATATTGGAAACCCCCACCCACTCTCAGTGATCCTGATTGAGATTATTTTCCTCTGCTCTTAAAAGCAACAAGAAACGGGACTTCTGTCTGCAGACACAATCAAACATTTACCCCTTTTTCTCCATCGGAAATACAGGAGAAAATAAATTTGTTGCTTCCTGGCATCTATTAGAAATGGGAATATGATAGAGATATAAGGATTCCTTTCAGTTGGCTTGTGCAAGATTTTAGTAAAAACTGCCTAAAAGAAATGGCAGAGTCAGCAATATTAGCTGTTTGATCTATTGAGGTAGAAGGCTGTTTAACAGAAATAGTTTAAAATCCTGTCTAATTAGTGCAGCATTCTAAATTAGTCTTTCTTATTTATTTAGTTAATTTAGTTTGTCATTCATGTACAAAATAACAGGAATAAGAATAAACATGAATAAGAACCCTGGAAATGGGTACAAATAAATGGGAACAGTAGGAGAGGGATGTTAGGCATGCTGGTGCTCTTATGCATGCCCCATCATCAGCATCAGTTTGCATATTGCCCCACATAATGGGTAGAAATGTCTCTTAGTTTTAATTTTAAATCAAAGTTCACTAAAATTATCTGATCACATAAAAGAACAGAACCAGAGGATTAAAAGAATATCCAGCCTGTTAGATCTATTTGTTTCTAAGAAAGTGTCATTTGTTCTGGGTTCTCTAGTTAAACAGCCGAGAGACAAAGTGCTTGATGTTTCAGGACAGCAACATATAGGGCAACTGAATGTCACAGTACCTGTATTTTACAACTGATCTATCTGTGAAATGTTTCGATCATGCAGAACAAGTAGTGGTCCAAACTGAAAAAGAAACAACACTTGATCTGGATCTCCCATTAGCGGCATCCCATCTCTAAGTGGAAAATGAGCAAATGGTCAAGCAAGTAGCATTCTCCCCTGTTGATCGAAAAAAGACAAAATGGCAGCCAAAACATTGTGGTCAAGCTTTACCCCATTTTTACACATCTTGCATATATGACATATATTAAAAAGGAATGAGCTTCAGTCATGTTGACTTTTTTCATCCTTCTTGTGGACACCTGGACTTTACTCATTACACTCACCACCACTATAACAATCCGGAAGATTCCTGATGACTGGTTGATGATCTTCAGTATCTGTAAGAAATATATAGATGTACACTTCAGGTCATAATCAAATGTCAATAAAAGTAACATTTCATTGAGATATAAAATCAATAATGTAATATTATGTTTACATGCATTTGAAATAATTTTAGTGATGGGAATTAGTATTTGTACAAAAAGAAAATGAAATCTTACAACTTCTTTAACGCATGTAACAAAATTTAGTAGGCCAAAACCTTATGCTACTATTTTTAGTTAACCTTTAAGGAGCAGTAAGATTGTCTGTATTTCTGAAACAAATAAAACTGTTTCTAATGTGCTTTTTAAGTGTAATATTTGTTTGATATAACATATTTTCACAAATAATAATGATCCATTTATAGTCAGTATTCTAAATATTTACCTTTTTTAATAATCATATCTGAGTTTTTTTACATTATATCATTAATTTACTAAATTGAAATTTTGGTAGGTCCCCCCCCTCAAAAAAAAACCACTTAGTGTAGTAACTGCCACTGGGTTATAAATATTTCTGTTGCCAAGGAAACCTGGTTGAATTTTGCATTACAACTGCAATCCCAATTCCATTGGGCAATCAGAATCAAATATTTAACATGGTTTGTATAATTTCCCAGATGAGACAGAAATTCCAAAATGGAGGATTCCTAATTCTCAGGTATCCAACCATGTCACCTGAATAATCGAAGTTTCTTTTCTTTTTCAGAACTGATTAGAATTCAAGCTCTACCTTCAAAAGAATTCAGGGAAGGAGTGAAGCTAGGTTTTTTTTGGGGGGGGGCATCTTGAAGTTTTCCTAGTGCAATAGGAACTTTCCTTGCCACTTTACCAAAGTAGTATAGTGCAGATGGCAGTTACCCCAGTAGAATGGATAGAATAATAGCAATAGCAATAGCACTTAGACTTATATGCCTCTTTACAGTGCTTTACAGCCCTCCCTAAGCAGTTTACAGAAAGCATATTGCCCCCAACAATTTGGGGCCTCATTTCACCCACCTCAGAAGGATGGAAGGCTGAGTCAACCTTGAGCCGGTGAGATTTGGACCGCTGAACTGCA
This sequence comes from Thamnophis sirtalis, assembly GCF_051295495.1. Taxonomy (NCBI): domain Eukaryota; kingdom Metazoa; phylum Chordata; class Lepidosauria; order Squamata; family Natricidae; genus Thamnophis; species Thamnophis sirtalis. The sequence continues at coordinate 47,861,915 of NW_028261388.1, forward strand.
GATAACAGTCAGCTGAAGTGGCCTGCAGTACTGCACCCTAACCACTGCACCACCTTGGCCTGGTAAGATTTGAAGTGCCAAATTGCAGGCAGCCAGCAGTCAGCAGAAGTAGCCTGCAGTACGGCACTGTAACCACTGTTCCATCAAGGCTCATATATTTTTATAGATGTTCATTATTTTTTCTTCCCAAATGTATGTCTTTCTATTTTTTTGGAAATTACAATCTCCAACTGTCTGAAAGAGACAAATAGCAATTCATCTTTTGAAAATCTTCAGGTACAAATGAAAGGAAATGACTCGATGTTAACCAGGGACGTGCAGTCAGTGGAGGCAGGGGAGGCAGAGCCTCACCACTGTCATCATGAAAAGAAAAAAATACGTAAAAGGAAAAAGGCTGAGCTAGTTGCTGCCAGAATCACCATGGATGACTCTGCTTACTGCTTAACTGTTTAAAAAAGCCTCTAAAAAAGTGCCCTCTACAGGAGGCGGCAGGAGAATGAGGTGCCTCATCTAGTCTGACTTTATGATCACTCGAGCAGAGCTAAACAAGGGTTAAAAGCCAAAAAATTCCTGACGTAGATGAGGCACGTTGTTCTCCTGCCTCCTGTAGAGGGCATTTTTAGAGGCTTTTTAGAGGCTCTGGCAGCAACTAGCTCAGCCTGGCTCAGCTCATGCCTTTTTCCTTTTACATTTTTTTTCTTTTCATGATGGCAGGCAAGAGCAGAGTTGAAATCCTCTCTGAAACAGCTGGAAAACATACATGTGTGGGTCGGAGGGAGGGGGAGGAATTCAAAACGTTTGATTGCATGCAGAGCCATGTTGCCTTTTCAAACACACACACACGCGCACACACACACAGCTTGATAAAAGTATATAAGCCTAGCTTCACTGATTACAAGTTTGAAAAGGCAACGTGGTTCCACCTGCAAAGGCTCGGATCGGAAGGCAGCAGGGGAATGGGGGGGGGTATGGCAGAGGAGCTCCTTTCAAGCCATTGGAAAATATATCCAATCCAACTTCTGTGTTTTTGTTTGAGAGTGAGTGAGTGAGAGAAGGATCCAACTTCTCTGTGTGCGTGTGTCTGTTTGAGAGAGGGAGGAGGGAGGGAGAGAGGGAGGAAGGAGGGGGTGGGAGAAGAAAAAGAATGAAGTAAAACTTTTTCGCAAAGGAGAAAAACAAATGCTGTCGCTTTAAATTGGAACTGAGCATGCCTGGCTGTGGAATTCTGGGAATTGAAGTCCACAAGTCTAAAAAAATGTGAAACCCCTGTGTCAGTGCCTCACCAGCCATAAATCTCACCACACGTCACTGATGCTAACTAATGTAGTTTATAAAGATACTTGCCTCTCTATTGTTAGGAAGAAAATATTTGATTAAATGGATGTTTCAATCAATCCATCAGAACATTTCCAATATTCTGACAAAGTTTTCTAAGATTTAGAAGGAAGCTGACTGTGTTTCCTGTTTCTCTGAAATTGAAATTAATTTTAATTCAAGATATAAATATCTGTTTTGTCTTTTTCTTGGCATTTTTTCTGCATGATTTAGGGTCCCTTTGTTTCATATTACATTTGACTGATTCTTACAGTAAAGCTATTAGCATATGATGTAATAAAAGGTGTTGCAATCAGCTGACTTGTTACAAAGCCTGACACATTTAAGGCTAAGAGGGAATAACTGGACCAAGGTTTCATCTGGTTTCATGGATAAAAGAAATACTAAAACATGAATTTCCTTACTCTTATAGCTACTCCTTCAAAACCAACCACAGCATTCTGTTTTTCATCTGCGTAAAAGACCAGGTATGTAAAAGGAAAATCATTTCCGGATAGTTCTTTCTTTCCTATATGATTTCAGAAAGATTTGGAAATTCAAATTTTAGCTTCCAACTGCAGTAAGATATCTAATGGCCTAACAATATGAGATTGCTATGTATAATTAGAAAATAAAAAAATTGATTTTAATGGAAAACAGAGTTTCAAGGGTGTATAGCAAAATACTCAAATAAATGAACTTTTTTTCTTTGTAATTCTGCTCATTTTGCCTCCAGTTTTCTTCTCCCAGCACGAGTCACAATTAATCAAAGCTATATATCCTTTTCAGCTGGTCATTTTATAATACATATTTTCAAATACATATTGAAGACGATGTTTGATAAAACTTCAAACATACAAGTGTATGCCTAGGAAAAGAAAGGAAGAAAGTAAAAGTAAAAATTATGAAGCTACAGTAAGGTTTGCTCTAACTGTGGTTACAAATAGGCCATGCTTAAACTAAATGTATCACTTTCAAATTCCTTAAAGCTAAGAGCTAAGATGAAAATAATCAAATAATTACCTGAACTATCATAAATAAAACATTTTCATCAATAAGATTTTGTTTTCATCAATAAGATTTTGTTTTGAAAATAATATTTTACTTTGGGCTTTGTCCACCTTTGTTAAATACAACTGGGAAAAATCAATTTGAATTACATTTTAATGACATCATAACATAGTTTTCATTGCCAAATCAATATGCTACACACTGTTTATTAATTCATAATTTCATTATCCTTGTTTAGAATTTTGATAAAAGTTCTCCATTCAAGAAATAAATACAAAATTTTATTAAAGATAAATTTACACATACACAAACAAGTTGTAAACTATTTTAAAAAGACCTTGTTCTATGAAAATTCATTACAAAATACATTAAAATAGATGATTTTAATTTTCATACAACTTTTCTAAACACATCTGAAATGATTGAGGAATTGAGACAGAAATAATTTAAAATTTGAAGCATGAGAAACTGTGAAATAAATAAAATTTTCTGTCAGACTCCAAAAACCAAGAAAGACACATTGAGATTCTTCTAAGCGGTTTCCTTTATTGTTCATTACTACAAAGAGAAAATTTGTCAAACTAAAACTGTACCATAAAATTTATCTTCTCTTAGGAAGGAGCCATCTTCACACTTTTTCTCCTAAACTATCTAAATTGCACTGTCTCTGGCTGCTCTGGATGCATTCCTTTTCTCCTGGGAAATTGGACAACATTCCATTTTCAGAAATGTTTCACCTTGAGGTTGAAACATAATCTAGAAAAATTAATCTGTGGTTTTGGTTTCAGTTATTGCTCTTTGTCTATTTCCCCTTCATCTTCCAATAAAACAGGGAAAATTTCTATAATTAATTCCAGAACAGAGATAGGTCCAGTTTGTGATAGCACTGTTTTCCTTTCAGTAGTAATACATCAATGGAAATGGTCTTGTAACAAACTTTGCATCAAAGCATCAAACATACCACAGCAAATATTTAATATCTTATTACAAATGTATCAACACTATTTTAAATAAAATAAAGTTAAGATATCCTATTAATAATATTATCAAGTTTATACAAAGACATGGTGGTGTAATTTAGGGAAGGATAGAAAAAATAAGAATGTACATATTGCTTATGAGTTTGGTTTATAGTTGGGAATACATGCCCTAATCCCAAAGTATCATGTAACATTTTGACAATTACATTAAAAAAAGTTGGCCAACAAATCTATTATCAAAGAGAAAAATAATTTCCTATTAATTTAGGACATTTATTTATGAATGTATTCAGCTTGAGGCTGCTCAAATCTGAGAAACTCTGGGTTGGTTTATAAGAGATTGAATAAAATAAAAACAAGATATTAAAAACTGATATGCAAAAAGGGAAGAAGGTTAATATTTAGAAACATGTATATGAATTGTATTATCTGATTGGTGTGGAAAGCTGATGTATGAAAAAGTGCCATTGTGCCATGTTGTTATTATTGATGTGGTTAGGATTAACCCTAACCCTAACCTACATCTGCTTTCCTAAGGTTCACTCTCCATGTTGGATGAGCTGATCTATTATTTCTTTTTCTTACAGGCTTTTCAATCATTGTGTTATCTAATAGGGTAAATTATATTTTGTAACATTTGGGTGCCTGTTTTGCAAATTATATTACAAGTGCCATAACTCAGAAAATAAGTTATCAGCTTTATATGATAGACATGATACCAGTATTCCAGTATTTGAAAGGCTATCACAAAGATTATTTTCCAAAGTACCAGAGGGCAGGACTAGAAACAATGGATAGGAACTAATGAAGGAGAGAAGCAACCTGCAATTAAGGAGAAACTTCCTAACAGTGAGGACAATTAATCAATGGAACAGCTTTTCTTCAGAAGTTGTGGGTGCTTCATCACTAGAGGTTTTTAAGACTGGACAGTCACTTGTCTGAAATGGTATCGGACAGTTATGGCTAACATTTTTTCCCCAGGTACCGAAAGTGCACATGCACATGCGATAGCATGTGCATGCATGCCCACACCCATAATGCAATTCCACCCACATGCCCCACCCCATGCACATGTGCATGCAATTCCCCCACACTCCCCCATGCATGTGCATGAGAACATACCACACTCCCCCTTTCTCCCCACACATGTGCATGCAGGCCTCCCAGAAACCTCCTGGGACCAAAAATGGGATATGGGGGTTCTGGGAGGTCTGCTAGGCCACCGGGAGGCATGCTCCACCCATGCTTCCCCCACACCCCATGCATGTGCATGCAACCCCTGCCCCCAGTGAATGTGTGCATGTCTCTCACAAGCATGGCTGACACCCAAATTTCAGCTGGCCAGCAAGAGGCATGCACACATGCGCAGTAAAGCTGACCTAGGCTGACGCCTTGTGTGCTGGCAGTGTGGGATTCACGTACTACCTGTGGCACATGGGTATAGGATCTCCTGCTTGAGCAAGGGACTGAACTAAAATGACCTCCAAGGTTCCTTGCAGCTCCATTCTGATTGTGATTCACACTTCCAAATTATCAAAAAAGGGTATGTGTGTTTCTTCTTTTAACAATGAATTGGGTTAATGTCAGTAAATGACGGAGAACTAATGAATGATATATGACCCTGAATTGGGTATCCTTTTATAAATCATTCATTAATTTTACTTAATCAATTTGTACAGCTGGCAGTACAAATGAGTCTTATGGAATTACCTCATAAACAAGTGACTCTTGTGGAATTATTCCATAAGAGCAAAAAAATAAAATTCATAGCAACCAAAGAAAATACACAGTCAACATGCTAATAGAAGCAAGAAATGAAACCTTTCAGACACTCATAACCCCATGCTGGACATCCTAATGGAAAAGTGCTATTATGGTAGCTAAAATTCTGAGTTACAGTATACATAAGGTGACCAGATTTTAACATTGGTAAAGAGGGACACCTTTGACCGGGGGGGGGGGGGATTAAAAAAAAATTTTTTTTCACTTAACAAATGTGGCAAGAAAAATTGTAAAACGGGGCAAAACTCAATAAATTTCTCACTTAACAACATAAATTTTGGGCTCAATTGTGGTCGTGCATTGAGAACTACCTGCACTTATCTTCAGTGTTACTTCATTCTGCTGTAGCATTAAATTTCATATAGAACAAGCTTGTTCTTTCAGAATTGTGGAATTGTTATATAACTGTCTACCTTTAGAAAAGTTTCTCTTGCATTAAACTCAGCTCCTATAATTTTATTGATGTGTCATAATTTTCTTAGCAGTAGTATGGAAATTGTCATTGTTGCTTTTGGACAATTTTTAATATTTTCCTATTAAATATATAGTACTGAGATTCCCAGGTGGATTCCCCTCCAATTATTAGCCAGGTTCAATGAGAGCAGGCAAAAACAGCCAGGTTACATCCCTACAAATTGAAAGCTCTCTCCCTCCCACTCTTTCTATCTCTCTTCCCTCCCTTCCTCTCTCTCTCTGTCACTCTGTGTGTATGTGTGTGTGTGTCTCTCATTCACTCACTCACTTAATCACTCACTCTGTGTGTGTCTCTCTCTGTCTCTCTCCCTCCCTCCCTCTCTATCTCTCTATCTCTCTCCCCTCCCTTCCTCTCTCTCTCTCACTCTGTGTGTATATGTGTGTGTGTCTGTGTCTGTCTCTCACTCACTCACTCATTTAATCACTCACTCTGTGTGTGTCTCTCTCTGTCTCTCTCCCTCCCTCCCTCTCTATCTCTCAATCTCTCAATCTCTCTCCCCTCCCTTCTTCTGTCACTCACTCACTCACTTAATCACTCACTCTGTGTGTGTGTGTCTCTCTGTGTCTCTGTCTGTCTTTCTGTGTGTCTCTCCCTCCCTCCCAACTTGCAGATGGGTTCCGGACCAGGGGAGCCTCTTCCTTCTTTTTAACCAGGTGATCTTCTAAGACTAAGACATAACAAAGAACCTTAATTACAGGCTGAACAAAAGAGCCCATCCGGGAAGACTAGTAACATGAGGGCGATCCCTCATGTTACTCAGACCAGCTGAGCCTCCCTGGACGTTGCAGCAGCAACAGCCTCAAGTGCGCTGATCTCGGCGTTTTTCGCATCGGGGCCTGCTGCAAGAAGAGGGAGTGAGTGAAGATCTTTTCTAGCCAGCGCAAATGGGGCGGGCTGCAAGAGGGAGGGAGGGAGTCTGGATTGCTGCAAAGCAAGTCTTGGGAAGTCCTTTGCGCTGGCTAGAAAAGGTCTTCACTCACTCCCTCTTCCTGGAGCACGCCCTGATGCGAAAAACGCCGAGATCGGCGCACTTGGGGCTGCTGCTGCTGCGACATCCAGGGAGGCTCAGCTGGTCTGAGTAGGCAGGGCAGGGGTAACGCGGTGCGGCGGTGCCCAGCTCAGGTGCTCCGAGCAGAGGGGGAGCCGCCCCCTCTGCCAGCGCTGGGCAGCAAAGCTTAACATCTCAGCGCTGAGATGTTAAGCTTTGCTGCCCAGCGCTGGCAGAGGGGGCGGCTCCTCCTCTGCTCGGAGCACCTGAGCTGGGCACCACATTACCCCTGCCCTGCCCCCTCCGCCGCCGCCGTGCTTTTGAGGAGCCATCGGGCCTTTTTTCCTGCTCCTGCCCCTCCGTCGCCTTCCTACTGGCTCCCGTGGCCTCAAGGCTCCTCAAAAGCATGGCGGGAGCTTTGCCGGCTTCACCTCAACCACAGTGCCGGGCAGCAAATCCAGCGGTGCTGTTAGAGGAGGAGGAGGCAGCAGCAGTTAGTCCGGTGGTGGCGGGGGCTTACCGTCAGTCCAGTCACCCCGTGCTCATCAAAACAAATCACTGTGGCTGCGCGGGAGTTGAAAAGTGCTGCGCGGTGTTGCGAGCGGCAGCAGATGGGCAGGGGAGCGAGCAATCAAAGAAGGTGCCAAAATTAAAGCGGGATCTTTTGACAACGGCCCGGGACGCAGGAAAAATTATGAAGAAGTGTGCCTGTCCCGCCAAATGGGGACGTCTGGTCACCTTAAGTATACATACATATTATACGGATGTATATAAAAAATTCAGAATCATGTTACAATGTGTCTTGGGCAAAGAAAGAGAACACAAGGCATACCTTTCTGTTAAATGATAATCCTGATTCTTTATCAAAGAAACAGCACTGAAAAACCTCACTTTATTTTGGAATATTGATCTAGGAAAGGAGAAACAAGATTTCCACTAGTATTTCTCCCTTTCATACAAAGATATCAAATATAAATGCCTTTTATATACAAGCACACTAAATACAAATACTTTATTTCCACTTTTATTTTAGTAGAAAGTATTTTGAATTTGCAAAAGAAAAAAAAGTACATGCTATATTAATTGTAGCTTATTTTGCTAGTTGACTCAGGTATAAAAATTGGTGGTGTTTTGATTCAGGGACCAGTAATATATATAAGAATTAAATTGTAAAGCATGCCTATCATTTCCAGTATTTCTTTAAAAAATTCCTTCTAATGCATGATGCCCAGTCCTAATTGTTTGCCAATAATTCTTTTTAAGACTTGGTAACTTTCAAAAGTAGTTTGCTTTGGACAGATTGGTATTTGAGAAGCTGAAATCTATCTACTCTTCATTGTAACAATATACAAATTTATTTGGTTCTATATTGCTTCTGGAAGTTTTTAAGAAGAGATTGGACAACCATTTGTCTGAAATAATATTGGTATAGTATTTCCTGCCTGAGCAGTGGGTTGGAATAGAAGACCTCCAAGACCTCCTTACAACTGTTATTCTGTTATCTGTTCTCAAAATCTGGGCCAGGCATTTAAGATCTGGAAATATGCTATCTTCAGTGAACCTGATATACTATAGTGAATTTTCTGCATCTCTAATTCTTCAATGGTTTCATAAAAGCTTAAAAATAGAAGTCTTCAGACTTTTAGTTAATCAAATGTTATGCTTCTTATCTAAAATATGGTTTGATCAATATTTTTCCATGCATTTAGTGAATTAGGGTACGGTAATCAACAAGTCTAGTTTAGTTGTTCACTATCCATAGAAAATATGGGTAGAAAGAATAACAATAAAAATAGACTGTTGTCTTTTTCTGAGGTCTGATGCATTCTGATAAATGGAAATCTATGTGTGAACAGGTGTTCAGGATTACTCAAACATAAGTGCCAACACACAGACATCCAAGGAATATAATCTCTAGGTAGCATCAATCCCGTAATCCCAGCTCTTCTCTTTCCTGAATCTAATTTCTAGAGCTAATATTTCCAACTAGTTTTTCAAGATGTTGCTATTTTAACGTGCTTGGTCTGGGATAGTATCACAACTGCTGATATGGGGCCTCATTTTTGACACTCATACAACTCCTTCAATTTCTTTGATTGCATTCTCTAAGGTTATCCTTTCAGCACAATTACAGTGAATGGCTGTAACAGCATTATAAGGAGGCAGATCTTCTCTCCTAGGACTCAAACAAAAGAAACTTAACACTGGAGCATGGCAACTTTGAATATTTAAATTAATAGCAATTTTAGTAGATAACCCAAAGGCCCAAAAAAGTCATTTGGATCTGATTTGTTTATGCAAGTCTTTATACAGTCTGAGTATCTGCACTAGGATAATTAGGAGATTCCTCTTTTCCTTGCATTTCTTATACTTTCTCAAGATCTTATCTGGACCATAATGGGAGCCTCTGAAATAGCATTGTAAATAGAAGTGATTACAGGAAATAAGAAAGAGAAATCTCTTAAATTTCTTTACTCTGTTGCAGTTAATAGAAAATTATGTTGGTCTTTGCTCCAACCTTGTTCAGTGTCTTCTTTCAAGTGCAGAATTGTCCTGGTAATAAGAACAGTTTGGAATATGTCTTTACAACCCTCAATTAATTTTCTTTTTTTTCCTTTCCTCAACTTCCTTGTTAAATTTCTATACTTTTTAAAAACTAGTGGTAATTTGACATTTGATTGATGACAGCTGAAAAACAATGTCAGAAACACATTTTGTTGCACAAGAAAACTTAACAAACAGGATGGCTAGTTTCCTGTGACAATATGTCTACTAATTAGCATCCAATATCCAGAATACACCAAATATATCATATAATTTTTGCTTAGTCTTCCTGCAGAGAAAAGTCCAACCACCAAATGATTTATTCCTGTAAAATGACTAACAAGAGACTTCACCAATAGGTTGCTCATCTCCTACAGAGCTCTAAATTTATGTAAGCATGACATGCATTTGTTGGACTTATGTTTTATAATCCTATTATCTCATAGAAGTGGCAGCTACAAATACAAATCACAATATCACCGTTTTGATTTACAAACTAGCAAGCTGCATGATTGAGTAGGGAATTCTTTGTAGACCCTAATCTAACCATTTCTGCTGCCTTGTATTGCCAGATAACTAATACTACTTATTCTTATTATATTATATATACCAGCCAGCTCTATTAAAGCCAGCTATTGAAAATGGAGTAAATACATTTAATAATTTCTCTTTCCTAGCTACAATTGAGCAAGATCTTAGTATTTGCAATTTGTCATATACTGTACTTTATAATCAGATTACCACACAGTTTGCATAATAATTAATGGAAAGACAACAATAACAAAATTATTTATTAATATAACAACAGGTTTTCATTATATTACAACATCAATAAACGATACATAATATCTACTCAGTTGAACATTAAGCTGCATCATTAGACATAACTTTCCTCATACCAAGAGTCAAACACTATTATTTCTAAATGTCCAGGAACCATATTTAGAATAATATTCAAATAGAAGATTTTTGTATAATAATATAAATCATGTGTAAATTGCCCAACACATTTATAATATTTCCACTATAAAGGTTATCTCTAAACTTATCATCATATATCTGAATTTTACTGTAATTTGTAGTATTTCTGTTGATATTCTCTATGTGAACAGGGAAAACATTATAAATAGCAATTATATTTACTTTTGCTGAAAACATTTTATTATAATTTATCTTTTTTATAACTTTGTTTTCAAAAACAAGATTAAAACATAAACAGACAACAAAAATTGAAAAAGAAAAATGATCAACAAAGAGAAGATGAGGATGGCAATAGCAAAAGCAAAAATAATAAAACAGCATCAAAATGATTTTTCACCTTTGTTTGGCACAGATAAGAATAAAAAAATCCATCAAACTTTTACTCTAAGGTTAATATTTGTCTACATTATTTCTATAGACTTGTATTTTTCTAATAATCTAATTTTAAAATAATGTATTTATTTCACTTTTTGCAAAAAAAATGCAAAAGTGGTTTCCAAGTAGAAATGAATTTATCAGTCTTTTCTTTTAATCAAAGCTATCAATTTCATCATCACCAATTCCATTTTCATCATTCATTCTTCCATAATTCCTCCTCCGTCATCTCTTTTTCCCAGCTCAATAAATTAGCTAAAGCCTGAACAAGTAATTTTTTCATATATTTTGAGGACTCTCCAGAGTCTTCAAAATATAGCCCTAAATGTCAAACAAAATTCTTCTTCCATGAGTTCTAGCATAGCCAAATTATCCAGTCCCTTTTCTAGTTTCAAATGCCTTATACCTTATTTTCTAAAAAGCCCATTCTATCATTAATTTGTTTAATTTTCCTTAAATCTTATCCAGTCTTTTCTCCAGTTTTTTTCTCAGAGTATCAAACTTAACATCTAGAAATTGTGTCAGTTTTGATCCAGTCATCAAAATTTCACAAAGTTCACCAAAATTGGTTTATCTCTGCAGCCTCATCTGATACCTTGACTTGCAACCATGGTCTGTAGCGCACTCTGCTTGTAGAAATTACAACAATAGTTCTCATCTGAAAAAAGAAGAGCCTTGCATTTTAAGTCCAACTAATTGACAGAAATATAATTCAAAAACAAGCAATTCCAGACCGTAATTTCAGTCATAATCCCACAATGCAGGTTTGTTAAGTGAATTTTAAATATATCAGAAATAAAAATTATTTTTCTATTGAATACTTTAATATTACAACATTGCAAGACAAAGAAAAACTAGTAGAAATTTCCATTTCAATTTAAATATAACATTTTTTTAAAAAAATCACCCTTAGGTAACCCTAAGCAGAAGGACTCTTTTATATGGCAAAAAAAAAGTTTTAGAAAACCCTAACTGAACAGATTTGGGCACAACAATGAGCATGGATCATTCCATTTATTCTCTACATTTCACCTATGCATTCTTATCTGTGACTTCACGGTGATTTCCCACTTATAAAAGCCAAATATTTTAATTACAGTGCTATCTCCATCTTTATATCACTGTAACTAATGCCTTAATTGAGAAAAAAAAATCTTAAAACATTTCAATCAGAGTACAATTAGAATAGACTAATGAAGCATAATGGAGAATGCAAAGTAATGCTCACTGGAAGTTAGTCAGATATTTCATATGCCACATAATCATCACACCCACTAATTTGTCAAGTAAGGAGTTTGATAAGGACAGGAAAAATTATGTTTTTTCTCAAAATCAGAACTACAAAGGAAATCATTGTTGAGGGTGTCAGTACTGCTACAGATTAGACATTCACTGTATCCTCCTATATTGCAAAATATTTTTAACATTTTATTCCTTCTCTTGACCTCTCCATGAACTGTGTACAAAATTCAAATTAATTAAAAAAATAAAATTGTTAAAATCATGCTCAGATTTTAAAAAACAACTTGGAATATATATATATATATATATATATATATATATATATATATATATATATATATATATATATATATATATATATATATATATATATATATATATATATATATACTAATGGCATCTGCCACTGCCAAAATATTCTAATGATATGGTAATTAATCATATAAGGACATGAGGTTAATTTACCACTACACTACTTCTAAATCACATGCTGAGAAAGAAAGGGAAAAGGAAGGAAAAAGATTAAAAAGATGTCTCCTTACATTTTCTACATGAAAGAAAGGAAAGATGTACAGTATTTAATGCAAATAGCATTATTCATCATAAAATTACAAGAGCAGATATTGTGCTATTCAGTATTGTTGGTAGATGTTATTATATAAATCTGTTTCTGCCCAAAAGCATATTAGGTCAGGTAATATGCTTTAACATATTTTAGTCAATGAATATGCTTTCTATTTTAAATAATACACATGGAACTCAAAAGATTAAACAAATGATTTTAAAACAGAGAAGTAAAAGTTGAACTACAAAAATGCAGTTTAATAAAGTTAAACCTCATTTTATTTATTGCATTAATAAGGCAGTGTTCTAGATAAGATTAGGGTCTGGACCAATGGACGATTTAGAGGATTGTACTTACTTTATAGTGTTTATGAGATACCCAAATAACTTACTTTTTTTCATTTTTTTAAAAAATATCATTCAAGAGATTCTTTCTTCACAAGCACTTCATGGACTGCCCAAATGATCAAGAAATGTTAAGAATTTATAATTTCAGAAATCATTTTCCAAGAGGAAGTTTAACAGTAGGAACTCCAGACAAAAGACACATACTATCCTTGATTTTTATTTGGTTTCAGAGGAAGTCTTGAAAAAAATGGAAATATTGCAATTTGTAGTTAAGTTCATCTACATCTTTACTAAACATGTTTTGTAGAGTTTGATGATACCTTATTGCATTAAGTATTTTATTAAAAAATGAATGTCTAGCTAATTTATGACATTTTACTAGATGTATAATAACTATTTTTTCTAGAAATAAATACCTCTGTTCATTTATATTTTTATAGTATATAATACTATGTATCAGTGGTTCCCAATGTGGGGCCCATGTCCCATGGGGTGGAATTTTATTTTTAATGGGGGCAATTTGAACCTTATTTAAACCAAGTGAATAGCCTTTTAGGCTTCCTCCACGTGGGTAGAGTTCACTTTTTGAGTAAACTAAGAATTATATGTCATTGGGGGGGGTTAGGATTGTAGAGAAACTTAGATGGGCATGGCCAAAAAAAGGTTGGGAACCATCACTATATTATTATTATACAATTGTATCACAGCGGCCAGTTGTTTCGCCGAATTTGGCATTGGTTACTAGTCGGGCCCCACCCAGGGGCCTAGGACGTCGTAACGTATTTTTGTAATATGCGTGCAGATCCAAGCAGTGCGGCTTTTTGCATTTGACTGATGGTGATTTTGTCAATTTTTAACTATTTTAAATGTAATTCCAGTGCTTTTGGAATAGCACCCAGTGTGCCAATTACTACTGGAATTATCACTGCTGGTTTGTGCCATAGTCGTTGAATTTCGATTTTTAAGTCCTGGTATCTTGCGATTTTTTCATGTTCCTTCTCGGCGACCCTGCTATCACCTGGTATTGCGATGTATATGATTGTGACCTTATTTTTCTCAACCAGTGTGATGTCTGGTGTATTATGGGCCAGTATTTTGTCGGTTTGTTTACGGAAATCCCACAAGATCTTGACCATCTGATTTTCGATGACTTTTTCAGGCTGATGTTCCCACCAGTTTGTTGCTGTTTTAATATTATAATTTTTGCACAAATTCCAATGGATCATTTGTGCTACTGAATTGTGCCGCAATTTATAATCAGTCTGCGCAATTTTTTTACAGCAGCTGAGTATGTGATCAACAGTTTCATCAGCTTCTTTGCAAAGTCTGCATTTGGCATCATCAGAGGATTTTTCGATTTTGGCCTTAATGGCATTTGTGCAGATAGCTTGATCTTGCGCAGCCAGGATTAGTGACTCTGTTTCTTTCTTTAATGTACCTGTTGTTAACCATAACCAAGTTTGTTCACTGTCCACTTTATCTTTTATTTTTTCCAGAAATTGGCCATGCAGTGCTTTGTTCTGCCAACTCTCCATTCTTGATTTTATCACATCTTTTCTGTATTCTTGTTTCGTCTGTTGGGCCTGCAGTAGATTTTTGTTCTTTACTTCGATTAATAGATGTTCTTGACTTTCTTTTAAATAATCAGCCAGTGCATGTCTTTCTTCTTCAACTGTTTGCTTCACTTGTAATAATCCTCTGCCACCTGATTTTCGGGGCAGGTAGAGTCTATCAGTATCACCACGTGGATGTAAACTGTAGTGCTGTCAGCTTCTGCCTTGCTGTTGCTTCAGCTGCCATGAAACGGGGAGGGAGGGCTGGTATTTGGGAGGGGTTAATTAATGTGCTGGAGGAGTCTTCTAGGATGTTCGAGATGCTCGGATGGCGCATGCGTGAGACCTTCCCGCGTAGAATAACGGGCTCGACATTCCATCTTCGTGATGCCTTTTGAAGTTATCTCACACCTGACACTTGAAGGACTTATGATTGGCCTGGAGCTATGATCCTAAGGGGTGGGGAATGGGCTATACTATATATCAATTGCTTTCGCGCCTAATTAAGTAGACTTTGCTTCGCAACTGCTTGCTTACCATTTATAATTAGTAAAAGTACTTTGGATTTCCTTCCCATGGAGTCTCTTAGTCTTTCTTTCCTAATTATGTAATGGAGTGATGCTGACAAGAAGCAAAGTCTACCTAAACCCTTTCCAGGAGATTTACGTCTACCGAGAAGGGAGATAATGTCTTCTCCGATCAGGGAGGAGGAGGGGGCCGTTGGAGGTGCAGATTCCAGCGGAGTAGGACCTCCCGATCTTTCGCTACACGAGCCTAGCCCCCCCGACCTCTCCTTACACGAAGATTTATTTCAACTGCAAATTTCCAGCCAGCCTGAACCTCCCCCACCCCGATGGTCGACTTCGGTGGGACAAAGAGAGGCAGAGACAAGCTGGAATGCTGGAATCACCCAAAAGCAACCCCGACAACCATCGCTGGAGCCGGGAGCCGTGAGAAAACCCCAGACGAGTGAATTCCCTGACTATTGGAGTCAAAGGTACTTTGGGGAAAGAAGGGGGGACGATGAAAGAGACTGGAGAAGCTGGCAACACCAGGGGCCCATGAGAAAACCCCAGAGGAGTGAATTACCTGATTATTGGGGTCAAACGTACTTTGATGTCGCCGTAGGGGCCATTCTGCTGCAAGCCAACGACCAAGGTAACCTGCAGCCTTGCGCGTACACCTCCCGAAAACTCACTGACACGGAGAGGCGTTGGGCGGTTTGGGAAAAGGAGGCTTTCGCGGTCCGTTGGGCCCTGGCTACGTGGTGCCATTTCCTAGAGGGCGCTAAACACCCATTTGAGGTGTGGACTGACCACAAGAACCTGGAAGCGTTGCGGACGCCTCGTCGTCTCTCCCCCAAACAAATGCGATGGGCCCAATATTTCAACCGTTTCAATTTCACTCTAAAGTATATCCCGGGAGGGAAGAACTTCATGGCGGATGCTTTGTCCAGATTACCTCAATATAATTGCTCTAAACTGAGTATAGTCCAACCGCTCCTGGCAGCTCCCGTCCTCACGCGTCAACAGACCCAAGCACAGAGGGGGGTGCCTCAAGATCTACTTTCTGACCTTAAAAAAGCTCTCCCTCACGACGACTGGTTCCTGAACCATCGGGACGAGTGCACCATGAGGGACGATCTGCCGTGGATTGGTGCTAAATTATACATCCCCGCGTCCCTACGGCTCGTGGTCCTTCGTCGAACTCATGACTCCAGATTGGCGGGTCATTTTGGATTCGTAAAAACTTTGCACCTCGTGAAGAGACAATTCTGGTGGCCCTCTTTAAAAAAGGACATTGAACTTTATGTGGCCAGTTGCCCAGTTTGCGCTGCCGCCAAAAAACCGCCAGGGAAACCGCAAGGACTGCTCCAGTCTGTCGCTCGCCCGGTGGCCCCTTGGAAGGAGATTTCTATGGACTTTATTGTTGAGCTACCCGAAAGCCATGGGCATACCGTTATATGGGTGGTCACTGATTTGTTTTCCAAGCAAGTTCATTTCGTGCCTTGTCACAAAATTCCTTCCGCCAAGGCATTAGCTAAACTGTTCATTTCCCACATCTACCGTTTGCATGGAGTGCCCGACCGTATTATCTCCGATCGTGGAGTCCAATTTACATCTAATTTTTGGAAGGAATTTCTCAAACGCATTGGCTCCGCCCAGGGCCTTAGCTCCGCCTACCATCCTCAGACTAATGGCGGCTGTGAACGTACTAATTCCGTGCTTGAGCAATATTTGCGTTGTTTCATCAATTATCAACAAGACGATTGGGTGGACTTGTTACCACATGCTGAGGTAGCCTACAACAACTCGGTTCACTCCAGCACAGGTTTCACCCCTTTTCGGGTCGTTTACGGTCAAGATTTTGTTCCCATTCCCGAATTGCCTAGTGTCCAACCACAAGTCCCCTCAATTGCGGACTGGAGTGAGCGTCTCAGTAGAATTTGGCCGTTGACCCTCTCCACTTTGGACGCTGCACATAAAGCCCATAAGAAACAAGCGGATAAAAAACGCTCTCAGCCATATGAATACCGGCCTGGGGATTTGGTATATTTGTCCACGAAATTCCTGCACACTACACAGAAGTCCAAGAAGTTGGGACCCAAATATGTTGGCCCTTTCCCTATTGTAAAGGTCATCAATCCTGTTTCTGTTCGTTTACAATTACCAAAACACCTCAACCGAATCCACCCGGTGTTCCACATTAACCTCATCAAACCTGTTCGGGTTTCCCACTTACGTCCCCCTGATGAACCTCCACCTGCTCCATTGCTTATTGATGGGGAACGTCACTTTGAAGTTCGTGCCATTCTTGATTCTCGCAAGCACCGTAATCGTATCCAATACCTGGTGGCTTGGAGGCACTTCCCTCCCTCACACACAGAATGGGTTGATAAATCCCATGTTCGTGCTCCCCGCCTACTTCGAGAATTTTATGCTGCTTATCCCAACAAGCCTTGACTTTCTTTTCCCCCCTCCTTCTTCTTTTTGTGTTTTGTTGTTTGTCTATTTCGTTGTTTTTTTTTCCAGGCCTGACTGCCTTTTTTCCGGGGGACGGCCGGATGTCAGCTTCTGCCTTGCTGTTGCTTCAGCTGCCATGAAACGGGGAGGGAGGGCTGGTATTTGGGAGGGGTTAATTAATGTGCTGGAGGAGTCTTCTAGGATGTTCGAGATGCTCGGATGGCGCATGCGTGAGACCTTCCCGCGTAGAATAACGGGCTCGACATTCCATCTTCGTGATGCCTTTTGAAGTTATCTCACACCTGACACTTGAAGGACTTATGATTGGCCTGGAGCTATGATCCTAAGGGGTGGGGAATGGGCTATACTATATATCAATTGCTTTCGCGCCTAATTAAGTAGACTTTGCTTCGCAACTGCTTGCTTACCATTTATAATTAGTAAAAGTACTTTGGATTTCCTTCCCATGGAGTCTCTTAGTCTTTCTTTCCTAATTATGTAATGGAGTGATGCTGACAAGTGCATTGTCATTAGTTTCCTGGTTTTTCGGTCCAAAAGGTCCAAATCAGCTTGTGTCCAGTTAACTATACCAGCTGTGTATCTTATAACTGGTATTGCCCAGGTATTTATGCCCTTGATTGTATTTCCACCATTCAATTTAGATTTCAAAATTTTCCTAACTCTGTTGGTGTACTCTCGCCTGACAATAGCTTTTACTTCTCCATGCTTGATGTTATCCAACTGCAGAATGCCTAAGTATTTGTAGGCTTCATTTTCTTTGCATTTAATTAATTGGCCATTGGGCATTTCAATTCCCTCACATGCAGTGATTTTGCCTCTTTTTATGGATACAGTGGCGCATTTTTCCATGCCAAACTGCATTGAAATATTGGTGCTGAATACTCGGACTGTGTTTGTCAATGATTGGATTTCTATTTCTGACTTTCCATAGAGTTTCAAATCATCCATATATAGTAAATGCGAAATTTTTTCAGCTTCTTTGGCTGTTTGGTAGCCTAATTTCATTTTTTTAAGATTACTGATAGTGGGATCATTGTGATGATGAAGAGAAGAGGTGAAAGTGAATCACCCTGGAAAATTCCTCGCTTGATATTAACCATTCTGTAGATCTCATTCCCTACTGCCAACTCAGTTCTCCATTGTTTCATCGCCTTTTCAGTAAAGGATGTAATATTTTTGCTAATGCCAGTTGTTTCTAAGCATTTTATTATCCAACTATGGGGCAGTGAGTCAAATGCCTTTTTGTAATTAATCCAGACCATATTCAAGTTCGTTTTTCTGTTCTTACAATTTTCTAATATCATTTTATCAATTAGGAGCTGATCTTTTGTGCCCCTGCTCCTTCTTTTGTTGCCTTTTTGCTCTACTGGCAAGATGTTGTTTGTTTCCAAATAATCCATCATGTTATCTGCAATAATGCCTGTGAGTAATTTGAAGGTTGTTGGCAAGCATGTTATTGGTCTGTAGTTTTCAGGTGTTGTTCCTTTAGTTGCATCTTTCTGAATCAAGTATGTTTTTCCAGTTGTTGTTGTTGTTGTTGTTGTTGTTGTTGTTATTATTATTATTATTATTATTATTATTATTATTATTATTATTATACAATTGTATCACAGCGGCCAGTTGTTTCGCCGGATTTTGCATTGGTTACTAGTCGAGCTCCACCCACGGGCCTAGGACGTCGTAATGTATTTTTGTAATATGCGTGCAGATCCAAGCAGTGCGGCTTTTTGCATTTGACTGATGGTGATTTTGTCAATTTTTAACTGTTTTAAATGTAATTCCAGTGCTTTTGGAATAGCACCCAGTGTGCCAATTACCACTGGAATTACCACTGCTGGTTTGTGCCATAGTCGTTGAATTTCGATTTTTAAGTCCTGGTATCTTGCGATTTTTTCATGTTCCTTCTCGGCGACCCTGCTATCCCCTGGTATTGCGATGTCTATGATTGTGACCTTATTTTTCTCAACCAGTGTGATGTCTGGTGTATTATGCGCCAGTATTTTGTCTGTTTGTATACGGAAATCCCACAAGATCTTGACCATCTGATTTTCGGTGACTTTTTCAGGTGGATGTTCCCACCAGTTTGTTGCTGTTTTAATATTATAATTTTTGCACAAATTCCAGTGGATCATTTCTGCTACTGAATTGTGCCACAATTTATAATCAGTCTGCGCGATTTTTTTACAGCAGCTGAGGATGTGATCAACAGTTTCATCAGCTTCTTTGCAAAGTCTGCATTTGGCATCATCGGAGGATTTTTCAATTTTGGCCTTAATGGCATTTGTGCGGATAGCTTGTTCTTGCGCAGCCAGGATTAGTGACTGTTTCTTTCTTTAATGTACCTGTTGTTAACCATAACCAAGTTTGTTCACTGTCCACTTTATCTTTTATTTTTTCCAGAAATTGGCCATGCAGTGCTTTGTTCTGCCAACTCTCCATTCTTGATTTTATCACATCTTTTCTGTATTCTTGTTTCGTCTGTTGGGCCTTCAGTAGATTTTTGTTCTTTACTTCGATTAATAGATGTTCTTGACTTTCTTTTAAATAATCAGCCAGTGCATGTTTTTCTTCTTCAACTGTTTGCTTCACTTGTAATAATCCTCTGCCACCTGATTTTCGGGGCAGGTATAATCTATCAGTATCACCACGTGGATGTAAACTGTAGTGCATTGTCATTAGTTTCCTGGTTTTCAGACCCTAACATCCGCCGCAGCCCTTGTTAGCCTGCGCGACGACCGATGCGGTATAAAATTTTTATTTGTTTCTTTCACCATATTGTATGGATTGGCGGGGTTTTTTTATGGGGCCAGTTGCCAACCTGACCCCAACCATCCTCCTTTCTCATCCGGGCTTGGGACCGGCAATGGCAGAGTATTATTATTATTATTGTTGTTGTTGTTGTTGTTGTTGTTATTGTTATTATACCTTGAAATTCCTATCATTCCATTGAACATGATTCAAAATTCATTGAAGGTTTTTGCAACATTACACTCCAAATCATATTGTCATAATTGGCTTAATCTGATTAACCTAACAATGATATACTAAGATACATTTAAATAGATAAAAAGAAATTTAACAGTTCTAATCATAATTGTCTAAATACTCTCTTAAAATGTCTATACAATATTTATTCTATCATAGCACAACTCTCACTCTAGACAGACAAAGTGTCTTTCATTTGCTTTGAATAAAACATTAAAAATGATTTTAAATTGTATTTTTTTTACATTAACCTGCTCATCTGTCCATGAATCTTCTTTTTTTTTCATTTAAACAAACCTATGCAAATGATATTCAAATTATATGATATAATGGTAATATAAAGCAATCACTCAAAGCAAATACCAGGAAATGGATTACATTTTTTTAGGTATTATATCTGCATTAAAATTCTATTTTACTTTCATTCCGATATATTTTAAATGTGTTTTATTGGTCGGACATATGAATAAAAAACCAAAACAATCAAACCATGTACTCCATTTCCTGTAATTTTAGAAGCATTTTTAATATGCAATATTTATAAGAAGTAATATACTTTGCTCCTTTTACTTTGAAATATTAGAAATTTACTCTATATACAGTACTACTAAAGCTCTCGTTATGTTTTTTTTTTTTAACTTTCAAGTTAGCCTGCAACAATTTTTGACTAAAAATATTTAAAACACTGAATGGTGTTCTTCTTCAGCTCTGACAGGATAGTGGGGATTGGAAGAATTTATACTCCTTGCAGACTTTTAGCTATACAATTTGGGATGAACACCCTTTGAATGTGGAAATAGGAATGGATTTCCAGGAAACATATTGCAGACTATAGGAACCAGGAGCACCACTCACGTGACCTTGAGGATACCAATAAACCTCAAAGTGCTTCAACGATCCTCTAAAACAGTGGTTATCAACCTTCCTAATGCCGCAACCCTTTAATACAGTTCCTCATGTTGTGGTAACCCCCCCCCCCCATAAAATTATTTTCATTGCTACTCTATAACTGTAATTTTGCTACTGTTATGAATTGCAATGTAAATATCTGATATACAGGATGTATTTTTATTGTTATAAATTGAACATAATTAAAGCATAGTGATTAATCACAAAAACAATATGTAATTATATATTGTGAAATATTTCTTAATATATCTATAATATATCTTCCTCTTTCTCTTTGTCTCTGTCTCTCACTCTGTCTGTCTGTCTGTCTGTGTGTGGCTCTTTGTCTCTCCCCCCCTCCCACTCTGTCTCTCTCTGTCATTCTCTCTCTATCTCTCTGTCTCTCTCCTCCCTCCCCCATCTCTGTCATTCTGTGTGTGTGTGTCTGTCTGTCTCTCACTCTCTCTGTGTGTGTCTCTCTCTGTCTCACTCACTCAATCACTCACTCTCTCTGTGTGTGTGTCTCTATGTGTCTCTCTCTCTGTCTGTTTCTCCCTCCCTTCTTTCCTTCCTCCCTCCCCATCTCTGTCATTGTGTGTGTGTGTGTGTCTGTCTGTCTGTCTCTCACTCACTCTCTCTGTGTGTGTCTCTGTCTGTTTGTCTCTCTCTGTGCCTCTCTCTGTCTGTCTGTCTGTGTGTGTCTCTCTGTCTCTCCCCTTCCTCCCCATCTCTGTCACTCTGTGTGTGTGTGTGTGTGTGTGTGTGTGTGTGTGTGTGTGTGTGTCTCACACACAGAGAGACACACATACTGTGGTCATCTTTAATCACAGGTTAAAAGTACCTGGCAGCGGTGTTTTTTCCTGGGGGAAAGTCTCCAAGGCTGTAATTTATGGGGTGTGCGCACACCACGTTCCTATATTTTCAATAGTGTGGAGCCACAGTGAGGCTCTGAGCAGCTGGTGATAACTCCGGAGCCCATCCAGAAAGATGAGGAACACAAGGGGTACCCCTTCCCCCACAGATGGGCTCCGGACCCCACATATCTTTCACAGTCATCTCGTTTCCAATTGGGGGATCCATGCAGAGGATTTCTCCCTGCCCAATTGGAAATGAGGCCGCACCCACCCCCGGCCCGCCCCACCCAACAAAGCGGTGGTGGCAGCGCATTGCTGGATGATGGGCAAGGCAGAGGAAGGCGTGGGGCTGCTGCCTTTGCCTCTGGGGCTCTTCTTGCAGGACATGCTGGCTGGCCACTAGCTCCCTGGCCACCAGCTCCTCCACACGCAGCCCAGCTATCAGCACTGCTGGCATCCTGTCCGGTGCCCATCCTCAGCAGCACAGATGGGCTCCAGACCTCACACATCTTTCACAGCCGCCTCATTTCCAATTGGAGGGATCCATGCAGAGGATTTCTTCCCCCTCCCATTGGAAATGAGGTGAAAGACAAGGCAGCATTTGTCAGAGTGAGAACACTTTCCCACCATGACAAAGTCTCTGAGGTTGTAATTGTATGGGGTGCATGCGCGCACCTATGTTTTCTATGCATGGAGCCATGGCGATGCTCTACACGGCTGGCAATGATCCAGAGCCCATCCACGGGGGGTTTCGAGGACCGCGAGATGGAGTTTAAAGTTCAGAGTTCCGATGGTCTTAGCAACCCCTGTGAAAGGTCGTTCAATCCCCAAACGGGTTGCGACCCACAGGTTGAGAACCGCTGCTCTAAAAGGATGCAAATGACCAGCTCTCTGCAAGGAATATATTCCATTCCTCACTATCCTGTCAGAGCTGAAGAAGCTTCTTGAATGAGAAGTGAATCATCTTCAAAAAATACAAAAAAGTCCAGTTGCCTCCTGAAAAAGCACCTTTGGACAACTATGACCTGGATGACTGAGAATCTCTACAGACTAAAACATAGTAACTTAAAAATGTGTAAACAATCCAAGAACCATTACTCCTGTGGAATTGAAATTTCTGGAATGTTCAGACCAGTATAGACCATAAGGTTGTGGCTGTTTCAGCCCCTGTTCAAAGAAACTTGGTGTCTTTGCTAATCAAAAAATGAGCTGTTGAAAGGAATATCAATAGAAAAGAATATATGTAGCTCTGAATTGAATTGTGGAATCCTTGGTACACTCTGAACTTGGTTGATGGCTTTCAGACATTTTGTTACCCCATTAGGTAACATTTTCAGTACTACAACTAGCCACTAGATACAGTACCCAGAATTGAAGATGCTACCTAGTCAGGTAACAAAAACAAGCAAATAAACAAACTCACTTTAAAAATGCATAGTATCAGTGAAATCATGCCCCCATTCCTTTTCACGTGACATATTTTCAACAAATGGTTGGTATTAATTGGTTTGCAAGGCTAGTTCATTGTATTAAGATGGGCTTTTTTATTATTACCTTGCTGTTTAAATCAGTCCAGGTATATCTGATTGGCAGCTTCTGCTTAGATTGCATGCTCATTATTCTAGGAAGAGAGTGTAGTATGGTATTTGTGTTCTAGGTTGCCATGTACAAACACACAAAAGATTAGCATTTGGGGCAAAGTGGTACATTTCTTCCTAGCCTGGGACACTGTGTTCATTGATAAGGTTGATGCAATTAGTGCATTATTACACTACAGTAGTGCAGTATTACAATACAGGATATTTTATCATTTTAAGTTTAAATGCCTTAATGCAGAGAAGTGCATTTTTTTTTGGGGGGGGGAGGATGTTTGGAAAAAAATGTTTAATCTACAAACCATTATCTTCTCATTCTGGAAGCAAAGTGGTCTAATTATGACAGAACTTCAAAATAACTTCTTAGTTCTATAAATGAAGGAGTGTTTTCAGGCAAATTATACCATGAGGCCAATTGTTAGTGAATGTTGCCAAGTTCTTTAAAAATATGCTCTTATCTTACATTACTTGAATACTGTATAAGGATTTGGCAGAAGGAAGGAAGGAAGGAATTTCAATACTCCATGCTAGACTCACTGTGGAAATTGGCAAGAAGTCAGGACTTACTCTTACTTCCACTTTTTTGCCTACCCCAGGTTATTCTGTTTCTCTGGTTACCATATTTTTTGAAGTATAGGACGCACCAAGATTTTGAAGAGGCAATTTTTTTAAAAAAAGTTTTTGCACTCTGCAGACCTCCCCCAAAAGGCCCATTTTTCATGAAAATGGGCCCGTTTCCCCGCCCCAAATGGGATGAGTAGCCTTTAGGAGGCTTGTAGAGTGTTCCTGAGGGTGGGGGGGCAAAAACGAGAAAAAAACAGTCTGCTTTTGCGAAAACTGGCCCATTGTTTGTCAAAAAAGGGCACGCATAGCCTTTAGGAGGCTTATAGAGTGCTCCTGGAGGCTGTGGGGGGGGGGAATTGAGCAAAAAACAGCCTGTTTTCCGCTCATTTCTGCTCTCCCCACCCCCCAGGAGTACTCTGGAAGCCTCCTAAAGGCTATGTATGGCCATTTTGGTGAAGGGGTGGGGTTTTGGGAAGCAAAAAATGCCGTATTCAATGTATAAGATACACCCAGATTTTCAGCCTCTTTTTTGAGGGAAAACAGTGCATTTATACTCTGAAAAATACTGTAAATAAGGAAATATCTCTGGAATTGTTACCTAATAGGGCACCAGCTGCTAACATTTTATTGTTAGTATAAGATCTGACAACAAAAGGTATGTTTGTTCCTACAAAAAAATGATATTCAACCAAAATGTATGAGGAGGAGTTAAACCTTTCTAAATCCTATCAAGTAAGAAAATACCATGTTAGCCCAAATGTAAGTCAGACAGAAGGTATTTCTAATATGTTTTTATATATCAAACTGATAGGATTCAATCAAATTCCTTTGGAACTATGAAAAATTTGGATTTAGCAAAATTTGTATATTTGGGTATTTAATGTATTATTGTTAATTGAAAATGAATTATATTGTATTTAGTACAACAGATTTCTGCAATAATATGATCAGGAGGTTTCATTATTGCCTATTCTTCAAGTGTAATTTAAATAAAAAATAAGGATTTAAAATAACTTAATTACATGTTTAAGCACACTGTGGTTAAATCATCTAATATAAATCTTAAAGCATAGTATAAGACTGACAGATGTTAAATAGCATTTTTTTCAAAATCATCCACATTTATTTAGTTTTATTATTTCCTAGCTGCATAATTCTGATCTCTTAATATACCAATCAGACTGTCAAATTTCATTCTGTTTATATCAAGCACCTCACCAAAGGAGGAAAAAATCCCAACTTGATTTTCCAAAAGCTTCTCTATTTTTCTACCAGGTTCTTAATACTGAAATCCTCACTTAATAGCTTTTTGATTAAATGAGTATGTTGCCATTATTGTTTTATAACCCCACTGACATTTTTAATTCTCTCTACCTTCAGCTCTGTTAGATGTTAACAGCCTCCTTAAATGAGAAGCCTGGTCTTATTTGATTTTATCTGGAAATAACTCTCTGAGTTCCAGGAGATTTACTTCTGTCTTTATGTGAATTGGATTATAGCCTTAGATATTTTCCACAACTCTGCCATTTTTAAAATGTATTTTCCCAGTGGCTTAAAAGAAATCTAGAAATAAACCGTGTCATCTTTCTATTTTCAATTTGTATGGCTTTCAGAACAAAACTGGAATATGTCCAAAAGAAAGAGAGAGAGAAAACAAGCAAACAATACTACACAATATGTTTGCAGTGCTCCAAAACCAACACCACCACTGTTTTTACATTATATTGTATTGGGCAGCTAAGCTGTTTTATTTCCAGCTCAACTGTAGTGTAATCTAGAGGGGGAGAAAAGTATTTCCATTTTGCAATGATAAAACTGAAGGGAATTTCAGGTTAGATCATTTTCTCTTGATAGAAAACTCCTTCCTTTTTCACCTATTTATGGACTTTAGCAGATGCAGCATTTTATTTATAACTCCTTAAGGAGTATTGTGATAGTTATGCAGTCCCTTTTGTAGGAACCAGTCTGAGATTTAAAATAGAACCAGATAAACTACAGTACCCTAAAGAACTCATGCAAAAATTCAACCAGGATTAATCTGGTCTACTATGGCTCTATTTCTTACTGAGGCAAAGGGAGTTGAGGTGACATTGATAAGACTCCTATAATTTTTTTCTCTTCACTAGCAATATCATGCCAACAATCCATATGCAAGATACCAGGCTGCTTTTTAAAATGAAATATGACTTCCAAATAGAGTTGCGCGGGGAGGGGGGGGTGGCAATTTATTTTCCTATCACTTTTTTTCCTTTTTGTATCCAAACTTTTTTTAAACTCCAAAGCCATTATTTCCTGCATACAATCTACAACATTATGTTTCTGATGCCTAACTACAGTCATTATTAATAATGCACCTTGTGTCTTTCCCATTCTAACCACTCCATACTACACCTGCATAGTTAACATAATTAGAAAATTGCAACATTACAAATGTTCTACATTTTTCTCTAGGAAATGGCTGAGCAATGTATCATAGTGAATGAGCTTTGTAGCAGCTGCTTGGTTTTGTTTTGCTTTTTCAAATGATCAGATGAATATATATTGAAAATATTGATTGAAAGAATGCAAAACATTCTCTCTGGTACTGTAGTGGTGGTGGTGTTTTGGGGTCAACCATGAAGAAATTACTTTTTTACACTTCCTTGTTGGTCAGTTGGAAGCAGAAGATTGGCCGGCTCCTTTTTTTTTCCATACCAAGACTCTGATTTCATAGTCGGCAAAAGTGAGCGCAATCCAAATTAATTTCAATTTCTTTGCAAGGGAATAGGAATGGCATTATGTAGAAGTTCACTTCAAGGATAATTTTTATTAGAGGGTGTTAATTACAATCCAACTAAATACAATAGAAATCACAATTCAAACTAAATTTAAAGAAAGACAAAAGACAAAAGAATAAAAAGTGTGAGACAGATAAAATGAAATAAAGAGAAAAAATTAAAGAGAATATAAGAAAGAAAAAGAAAAATATATAAAGAAGTGACTTCCAACTTTCATCACAAGTATAATCATAACAATTATAAACACTGCTCCCTATAAAGATAAATATATCATTAAATATATTTATCTCATATCCCATCCCTTATATATAAGCAAACCATAAGACATCAATGTTTTCATTCTGGGGTCAGCAAAAGATTCCTAATAGTTGACAGAACTTTGAAACTAAATCTATTATTTTAAGCTTCAAATAAACCAGATTTATATTACTTTATTTTACTTCTAACTATCTTTTATTTATTCAAATATTCTTGAAGAATTTGATTTCTCTTTAATCCTTCTTTATCCCACTACATATACTTCTTTTGCATATCCAGTAAAGTATCCTTCTCTAAATCATTATCTTGACCTGTCATTTGTAGTTCCACATTCTGCACTTTCTCTGTCTTATTAGATAAATTTTTCCCCTTGTCTTCATTCCTTCACTAACTTCTTTTAGACAAAGATTATCCATATCAATAGACATAATTAATGACAAGGTTATATTGTACTTACTAACATTCTTCACAGATCTCCTATAATATTTCTTGTTTTTTTAGTGTTTTTAATGTTTAGTATTATTCTATAAGTTTCAATATTAGCTGACATCAGGCTTTTTTATTATTGTTTCTCTCCTCTAATGTCCAGTTTATAAAATCATCACCTATCTTTTGTTATGACTTGTAATTGCCAGAATAACCAAAATAAATCTGAGAAGTTCTTTATTTTTTATAGTTAGTTCCACAATCTTATAGAAAAAGTGAATATTCCAAAGCCAAATTTTACAAACAAAAACTTAAAGATTTGGATACATGACAGACATTTTCAAATATCTGAAAGACCACAGAAGACAATGAATTCCCCTTCACTAAAAGTTTTAGATACAGATTAGTGTTCACTTAGCAGGAATAATGGTGTTTCCTACACTACTAAGGGATGCTACAACTTAGTCCACATCTAACATATCATATTAAGTAAACATTTGTTTTGTGATGATTTATTGATAGACCATCTATTGAACTTGTACAAAACAGTTAACCATAAATTGAGGTCTAGAAAGTAAAATGGCTACTTACATACTAAGCCCCTATTACGGTATTTAGTGCTTGAGTGAACACTATTATGATTCTGTGATTTAATCTGATTTATTTCCCATTAATTCTGCCCAATGTAATGCTCTCGTGGATATATATGTATATTCTGCACAAATCCTAACACTCTTTCCCCTGTGGTCAAAAGTACAAACAACCGTGTTTGTAGGCAAGATATCTGCATTGATCTTCATGCCCTTTTGACGTAGTAAGCTACACAGAGGTTAATGAACCTCTTATTCCTGATTAGCTAAAATTTGCCTCATATAATAAAAGCATGTTTTGATGTTTCAGGGGTCAGTAGTGAATTTCCTAACAAAAGCCAAGCCACCATACTAGAAATGAAATTTCAGTAATCTCTGAAATGAAAGGGTGAAAGGGGGGGGGGGGGTTAAAACTTTTAAATTTGTCCAAGCCTCATTTCTATATATATATAGAGCCAAGGTGGCGCAGTGGTTAAATGCAGCACTGCAGGCTACTGCTAGATCAGCAGGTCAGTGGTTCAAATCTCAGTGGTTCAAATCTCACCGGCTCAGGGTTGACTCAGCCTTCCATCCTTCCGAGGTGGGTAAAATGAGGACCCAGATTGTTGGGGGCAATATGCTGACTCTCTGTAAACCGCTTAGAGAGGCCTGAAAGGCCTATGAAGCGGTATATAAGTCTACTGCTATTGCTATTGCTATTGCTAATATATATGACCAAGATATTTTAAACTGGTAACTGACCTTTTAAAATGCCTTCTCTAATATGCATAACTTTAATTCTTAACAATTGCAGGTTGATATTATAATATGAAGAAATGGTATGATTATGCTGATGATTTGATATAAGAGGCTCAGTGAACTTTACTTTGGACACATGATCATCAGTTGATACCTTTCATATGCAATCAGTATTCCCTGTAAATCAAAGAGAAACTACTTCAAAAAGAACAGCAGATAAGGAAGCAGATTCATTGCCTTTAAAGATTATATTCCTTTTAGAATTGCTTTCAATTTGTGAGAAAAATACCTCAAGAGTTTGTAAGCACCTAACATGAATCTTCAGATGTGTTAGAGAGACTTTGATGTCAGCTGAAAGCAAAATGAATATCTCTTACCTTCTCATAGTTTTATGGAAAAGCAGAATGGCTTCATCAGTTATAAGAACCATTCTGGCTTCCCACCAAAATCTATAATATATCTGCACTGCACAGAAAGATAGTAACCTCTTTATAGAAGGTGATGACTTTGAGACTACAAATATTTATCAATCAGTCAAACATTAAGATATGGTTGATACTTAGCCTAGATCTGAAAGATCAAGTAAAGGACAGACTATCATAGACTGAATCTATTTGTGTGATTGCTAAGAATTAACAAAATATTGATGGCACATAATCAATAGTTATAAAATAGCAAAATCAGATAAATTAACGATTTCTTAACAATGTGATGAAAACATTTGTTCATATAATATACTATAGAAACATGGAACATAATGGTTTAGAAGAGTTAAAAAGAGAAACACTATACCAAAAAGTCTCAAACTCTGTTATAATTATATTGCATCTTTTTTTCATAAACTACATACATCTGATAAAATGTATGATATTTGGATACCATGAATCCACCATTTTCTTTATATTTGAAGAATAAAACCAGACTTAAGTCATAAATAGAATAGAAAACAATGAAGTACGGATAATCTTTTTAAAGGAATATACCATACATGTTTGAACTCTGCTCAAAAATGTAAATTTAAAATAGAAAACCTAAAAATGATGCAGTATAAAATAGATCAGACCTCAATTTCCTCAACAGCCATTATAAAATTATATAGCAGCAGACTAAAAAGGAATAAAATTATATTTAGCCAATTTCCATGGAACTATCAAATTTTATTTGAGAAAAAAGACTGATTCTTTCAGGATTGTAGACAGACTCTTTAAATATATTTTATCTAATTAATCTTGGATCTGCTTGTATCCAGAAGATATAAAATATGTCTTAAATTATTTGAAGTCTCTGCTAGAATTACAGATTATTTTGCTTGAACATGAACATACAAAAAGCACTTATTTATTTTTCAAAGTTGCAATGTTTGAGTTTTATCTCAACTAAAAGTTATTAAAAACAGGTAAAGAATAGAATGAAGCACAGGATTCACAGAAGTGAGAAAAATAACAGTTGAATAAAACTATATGCTTTTTAGGACAACTTCATTTCCAAAAGATAATGCAAGTTGTTACAATGATTGTGTGAATTCCCCCAATTTTCTTTTCACTATGAGAATTGAAGTAATAAAATGCTTTTAAAAATGGAAAAATATTAAGACAAAGCAGCTAAAGAAAGTAGCAACATATGCCACATATGATTTTATAAAGGTAAAAGTTCCCCTTGCATATGCTAGTCATTCCCAACTCTAAAGGTGCTCATCTTTGTGATTTTATACAGAAATAATAAAACATTTCTCACCTGTTTCAGTTCTGCCACAATTGAAATTAAAGATCTAAATGAAAACATTTTTTTTTCAGAAACAACACAGGTTTAAAGCAAATTAGCTCATGGCATTAAATGAGCTGTAAATACATTAGAAGAACACTTGTATACTGGCACTTATGAATAATACAAATTATGAGAAGGGTATTTCATATATAAAGGTAGAGGTTCCCCTTGCACATATCTGTTAGTTGTTCCTGACTCTGGAGGAGGGTGCTCATCTCCATTTCAAAGCTGAAAAGCCAGCGCTGTCCAAAGACATCTCCATGGTCATGTGGCCAGCATGACTAAATGCCAAAAGCACACAGAACACTGTTACCTTCCCACCAAAGGTGGTTCCTATTTTTCTACTTGCACTTTACATGTTTTTGAACTGCTAGGTTGGCAGAAGCTGGGACAAGTAACAGGAATTCACTCCGTTATGCAGTGCTAGGGATTCAAATTGTCAAACTGCCAACCTTTCTTATCAACAAGCTCAGCGTCTTAGCCACTGAGTCGCTGCATCATATATACCAGGCTATAAATCTTGGTTTAGACCAAATCTAGTATTCAAGAAATACATAAGCAAAAATAAAGGCAACAATTTATCTTGCAGTAGCTTCCCTGTCATAACCTTTCTGAACATGTACTATATTGCCCATATACTGTTGTGTACTTGACTTCATTCTGCTATGTGATGGATGTAGAAAAGCAGGGTGGCTGAGTAAAACAATAGTTTTATATAATAAAGATAGCACTGTTTGTAATGTAATTCCTAGAGTTAGTAATTGAGTTGGGATAGTTGATTACTGAGGTTATTTTGGAGGGAATTATAGTTAATTCTTTCTAAACAGCTCTAATTATATTCATCAGGAAAGGGTAAAATCCAGAATAGCTAAGAAAAAGGAAAAGCTTTCCTTCCTTCCTTCCTTCCTTCCTTCCTTCCTTCCTTCCTTCCTTCCTTCCTTTCTTCCTTCCTTCCTTTCTTCCTTCCTTCCTTTGTTTTCTCACAGTGTTTGGTACAAGCAAGAGAGACAAAAGTGATGTTCCAAATGTGCTCATATTGCATTGTTAGCAGTTCTGGTTCAATACAGGTCTTTTAATTATTATTTCTGGATTTACCCCCCTCTAGGATCTCAAAGCATTGTGTAATGCACTTGTTGTTCCATTTTTACTCATAAACTATCCTTCACTAATCTGAATCACTCCATGTGTTCATCTCCCACCAAGCCCAATTAGCATGGCCAAGAGCTGTGCTGCCTAAGAATGGGTGAGTGTTATAGGATAAAAATAAAAATGACTGCGGAAAGAGGTCTTAAATCAACCCAATGTTGATTCAGTTGAACATAATAATTCTTTTTCTTTTGGAATAATACTATTCAAAATCCTATCAGAAGAAAGAATCACAGAGATTAATGAGTTATGTAAATACAGCAACATTATATATTCTGCCAGAAGACAAAATATTACTGAAACAGAGAATCATTTATAACTTTGAAGGTATTCATGATTTTTGGTAATTGCAATGATTAAAAATAGTAAAAAACTCATTCTGAACTTAATTGTTTTTCAAGGTATGATGGAAATTATTCAAATTCAAAACTCTAAGAAGAGCCTATCTTATTAAAACTGTCTAAGAAAAGCCTAGGCTTGGGCATGGCTGCATTTAAAACAAAAAATATGTCTCACATAAGAATTAAACATTTATTGTACTGGAACAAAATACCATCATTTACATATCTGACTAGTCTAGCTAGATGCAGAAACACATTGTTTTCTTTTTTAAGAATAAATAGGAGGAGTTAGAACAATTTGTTATAAAGAATTTCTGATGTGTCAATTAAAAACAGCATCTCAACAGCAGCAAAATGACTATTTCACAGACAGTAGCAAGAAAAACTTAAACATTCAATCTCTGCTGGGACCAAGGCAAAAAATTAGTAAGATATGGTACAGAAAGATTCCGTATTTTTCAGAGTATAAGATGCACCTTTTTCCCTCAAAAAAGAGGCTGAAAATCTGGGTGTGTCTTATACACTAAATACAGCATTTTTGCCTCCCGAAACCCCACCCCCTTCACAAAAATGGCCATGCATAGCCTTTAGGAGGCTTATAGAGTGCTCTTGGGGGCTGGGGAGGGCAGAAATGAACTAAAACAGGCTGTTTTTTGCTCAAGTTTGCCCCCCACAACCCCCAGGAGCACTCTATAAGCCTCCTAAAAGCTATGCATGCCCTTTTTTTTCAAAAAAGGGCCCATTTTTGCAAAAAAAATGGGCCATTTTTGGGAGGTCTGCAGAATGCAAAAACTTTTTTTTTAATTTGCCTCTTCAAAATCTTGGTGCATCTTATACTCCGGTGAATCTTATACTCTGAAAAATACAGTATATAACTAGCCAGGGAATAAATAACCAGGATTTGCCTAATTATTTTCTTCTTTTTTCTGCAAGTTCAATGTCTGTCTTTTGGGGAAGGGGTACAAGTGAATGTGGCACCATGAGCTGAGAGAGTAACTAGATGACTTTCAATCTGATATCTGTTTAAAAAAAATGTTCTGATCCACCTCTGAAATAATCTTTGCAGAATATTGCAAAAATGAGTTTAAAAGGTGTATATATCACTTGCATATACAAAACAGAGATCTAACAGGAAAAAGAGGGAAAAGGTTTACAAAACCAAGAAGAAATCTGAGATTTTTTTTCCTGGGACATCCTATGCATTATCCTGATAAAAAGCATTGATAAAAATAACTTGTTGATCACAATTTCACTGCCAGTTTCATGACATTGTTACTTTTAGTTAATGTTTTTATTAATTTTTCTTAATTATTTTAGGGCATGGGATTTGAAGGTGTTAGTATGAACCCATGATGTGCTATGTTATTTAGATTGCTTTGGTACATTGGATGCTCTCTCTGCATTGTTATGTTTTTAGCTATCTTATGCATGCTTTTTTATTTTTTTTCCTATTGTAACTCAGAGTTGCTTTGTGAGATGGACAGCTGTATAAACTTTAGAGAATTTGGCACAAAACTTTAATTAATAAATAAAACTAATAATTGAAAGATTTTATTGAACATCTCCTTGAATGTTTTTCTTTGGATGGGGGCAGAGGGGGTGGGCAGAAAACCAGATAACATCAAAAGGAAAAAGAAAGTTGTCTAATTTCCACTTCCTGGATTAATTTTGAGTGTGGGGATTACTTATTTAAATTGCCCATGCAGTTTCCAGTTCCCAAAATGTTCTAAGCTGCATCAATGCTGCAAATATATGTCTTAATGTAATTTATGATTTAAAAATTGTATTTTGAAGAGAACAAGCAACTAGAAATATACAACAGATAAAGAATATATTCAAAATGTCATTACTAAATATAAAGTATGAGCTGTTTATTTTTAAATAGCATAGTGAGGAAATAATGAATTCAAAAGTTTAGTGTTACTGGGAGGGGGAAAAAACTGTCCTGTTGCTACTTTCTGCCATTTTGCTACAATTTCTGCTACCATTATTTTTTTATAACAGGGGAACTTTGTGGACCTGTATACTGCCCGGGTCAAAAAGAGGGCTGTGAAAATATCTACAGACCCCTCACATCCTGGAAATAAATTGTTTCAACTTCTACCTTCAAAATTACACTATATGGCACTGCACATCAGAACAACTAGACACAAGGACAGTTTCCCCCTGAATGCCATCACTCTGCTTAACAACTAATTCCCACAACACTGTCAATAATTTACTCTGTATTACTATTATTCTTCTCTTCCTTCCAAGTATCCATCTCCACCCACTTATGACTATAACTATATTGCTTGTATCTTTCAATTTATATTGTTTTTATTTGTTTCCTAGTACGATTTGATACCTTACCTTGACTAAGTGTTATATCTTTTTATTATTGATGAAGGTATTTTATTCACCTTATGTACACTGAGAGCATATGCACCAAAGACAAATTCCTTGTGTGTCCATTCACACTTGGCCAATAAAGAATTCTATTCTATTCTATTCTATTCTTTAAATGATTTCCCATTTGGAGATACTATTAGGTAAAAATGGAACTAGGGGCAAACATGAAATGTGATGCTGTTAACTAACTTTTTCTTTATTGTAAATACAATACATTTATATTTAAACTTGTGTATGTCTGTGTCTGTAAGTGTTCATGCATACACACTTGATTCTTCAAGGTCATGAACATAAGAATGCTTATGAGCTTTTTTGCTGATTTTGCATTTCCCAGTATGTTATACATTGGTATAACAATATTCTTTGTGAAAAATTTCAGCATTGTACTATTAAGAAGTAAACCTTAATGAACATGTAAGTACAGAAAGAACTATATGATATTTCTTCACTGGATATAATTCAAAGTTCTCTTCATAGATGGCAGGTCTTTTTATGTGAAAGAATGTGCACTGCTTAATTAGATTTTCAATAACTAAGCATCAGTGACCCACACAGCTGAGAAACTGCATCTCTGAAGGAAGGCTTCCAAAAGTGTGCATCATAAAAAAATGTTATATTTCATTTTAAGCACAAGTGATTATCTAGGGGGAATAATTACACACTCTTTATTGCATCTATGGTGTCTCCTGAACTTTTAAGATGTTAATTGAAGTCCAGATAATCCCCCATAAGACCAAATTAAGCACTCTCTTTACTGCCTTGGAAATTTATTTCTCTTGTAGTCATATTACTTGCCTTCATGTAAGTGCAAATATAGTCCTCACAATCTTAAGGACATTTGACAGTTGACTAATGTTTCTTTTGCTTTGAAAAAGTTTTTCATCTGTGAATTTTCTTAATCTTTTTTCAGCACAGGTAAAGTTCTCTTCAGGAGAGAATATTTGAGGCTAATAATTATTTATCCATTAACATAAACAAAACTCATATTAAGCAATATATATTTTGACAAAAATGTCCAATGACACATGAGGAAATCAATGTTATACAGGCCAGCCCTATATACAGGCCAGTTCTGGCCAAGGCTAAGATTTCATCCACCCCTCTCACAAAGGGCATTTGTGACAAGTTATCTATTAGATATGAAAGAAGAAAAACCATAACAACTTCATGAGTATTTGACAGGATTGAGTCTCATTACCTTCTCTGCGTGACCCGTCAAAAGGGCGAATGACAAAACCACGCCTGACTAAACCGTGCTGCTGACGTCATCAACGCGGCAACAACAGCCAGCGCGGAGAAAGAAGGGTGCTTTAAGTAGCGCGTTGAAAGAAAGCTGATTCAACTTAAGGTAAGGGTTAGGTTTAGGATTAGGTTTAGGTTTAGGTTTAGGGTTAGGGTTAGGTTAAGGGTTAGGGTTAGGGTTAGGGTTAGGGTTAGGGTTAGGGTTAGGGTTAGGGTTAGGGTTAGGGTTAGGTTTAGGTTTAGGTTTAGGGTTAGGGTTAGGGTTAGGTTAAGGGTTAGGATTAGGTTTAGGGTTAGGTTAAGGGTTAGGTTTAGGGTTAGGTTTAGGGTTAGGTTAAGGGTTAGGTTTAGGATTAGGTTTAGGATTAGGTTTAGGGGGGTTAGGTTTAGGTTTAGGGGTTAAGTTTAGGTTTAGGGTTTACAGCGTGCTTCTGTCTCCGCGCTGTTGTCGCCCTGTTGATGACGTCAGCGACGCGGTTTAGTCGGATGTGGTTTTGTCGTTCACCCTTTTGTCGGTGAACCCCTTCTCTGTATATGCAATTAAAAATAAGGAAACATTTATTGAAAATTACTTATGAAGAAGCTTTGGATGTTGTGCAAAATTTAAAAAATTCACTCTGAGGCATATCCACGTCTTTTTATATTTTTGTCTTTATCTTTTTTGAATGATGGGCAGAGCAGTAGTTTAAGAACCATTATATTTACATTCAAGTCTTCTGTTCTTGAGTTCCAGGTTGTCACAATGTTTTTTTGTTTTGCCAGCTGTGCTCATATTCTAAGACATAGGTAGGCTGACTCTTCTCTGTAAGCCTACTGAGCATGTCCGTTCCTTCTTCTTTCTCTTTCTCTTTCTGTTTGCCTGCCAGGAGAAGGTAGGCTAGGAATTTTACCAGAATGTAGTTATTAGCCAGTAAGTTTGTTTGTTATTTATTTTACAATAAAAATATGTTTCTTAGAATCTACCTCGGGTTTATTTTACTTAATCATAAGGTATACTCCAAGGAAAAACCATGATTCACCCCTCATCAAACACAGGGCTTGAATTTCCAACCCTCACACAGGTAACATATA
This sequence comes from Thamnophis sirtalis, assembly GCF_051295495.1. NCBI lineage: Eukaryota > Metazoa > Chordata > Lepidosauria > Squamata > Natricidae > Thamnophis > Thamnophis sirtalis. The sequence goes on from NW_028261388.1 coordinate 47,898,686, forward strand.
TGGGGAATTCCTTCTCTATGCCTGTCTGTCTATCTGCCTGCCTGTGTGTGAGTGAGTGTGTGTGAATGTGTGTGTGTGTGCATACACATGTGCGCTTAAAGTTAACCTCATATTTATGGTTTTATTTTGTTTATCAAGTTGCAGCTGCTGCTTGAAAAATTATTTTACAATATTGCAATCTATCTTGGGTATTTGGAAATGCATTTAATCTGCAATCTTATAAATATTTTCCTGGTCTTTGAATTGAGGTCATTGAGGTTTTCTTCTGAAAAGACATGTATTTCTACCAACATTCCACAGAAAAATTACCTTGTATTTTTCTATTAAATTTTATTCAATGTGATGAAAGAGAAATTGCTTTTTTTGCCTGAGTTCAAGAGAAATGATCATGAATGGACTTTTCATGATCATAACATACATAGTTATGTGGGGCGAAAAATTGTGTCAGAATATCCTGTGTTTCAGTGTACAGTCTTCCCTCCAGTGGCTTGTATTCTCCCTTCTTCTCATTTTTCAATCAATCTCAAAGGAAAAGCTCATGAAGGAACTTACTCCTCTGGACTATTCAGGCTGAGAAGTATGGCAGCTAGAAATACCATCAGAAAAGAAGATATGTAGCTCAGGATTGAACTATGGAGTCCTTGGTGCTTTCTCAACCTCAAAGAGCACCACGGACTGACTCCACAGACAGAAATACTTCATATGGCTAGAAAGACATGGAATAAAAAACAGCAGCAGTAGAACCTTACACATACAACAATTACAGTTCCAAAGCTCTAAGAGAAATTCAAAAGAAATTGTCAAGAGGCCTAAGAAAAAAGGTAATGTACACACCCAAAAAACCTTTTTCACAAGAAAGAAAACGTTTGTTGATTCGTCCAGCCCCACCCTCAGTTGTGAATGTTATGTTTTTTAATGTTGTTTTGTTTTTGTATATCCCTCCCCCTTTTTTATTGTAAGCCGCCCTGAGTCTCTTTGAGAGTGGGCGGCATACAAATTAAATAAATAAACAAACAAACAAACAAACAAATAAATAAATAAATAAATAAATAAGTTAGTTTGAAAAATGGCAAAGTAGATTTTGGTATTGCATTTATCCCCATTGTCCATAAAAATATGGATGTAAACATAATATTATTTTCTTGTACTAGTTTTATTTGTATGATTTATCTAGTGCCTTGGTCTTACAGGTTTTAAGTGACGCACAAGTAAAATAGAAAAATAACATTGAGATCTATTAGAAAGTGATGTTTTTGTGGTGATTATTCAGTATGATCTCATGATTGATAACAATTATTAATTATTTTCACTAAACTTTATATCTTTTTAAAACAAGAATTATTTTTATAAAACTACACATTATGGTTGGGAAATAGTTCTCTTTTATATAACCTTATCCAATAAAGGAAATTACAAATGAAGCTGAATGTCAACTCTGAAGCGAACCTGGCTGAAGCCATCATAGTTGCCACGAAGCCTGAGAGGGGGAAGGGAGGGGAAAATAATTAGCTCAGCTAGTCACCAAAAGAAAAAGTTTTCCTGTGAGAACCAAAGTCGTCATAACAGGTGGCTGTTGAAAGAGGAGAGAAGTGACCAAGCAGCCTGCCAGCTGTATTCATTGGACAATGTGACCAGTGACACTGGGAGGGGGGATTTATACTCTTTTAATTAAGTGAAAACTTCAGGAACTTTTAGAGTTGGTTTTCATCAGTTTTCAGGAATCTACCTGCTTTCAATGGGTGTGTTACTCAGAACACTGACACTGAAATTATGACATATTTTCTGTTCTTTGTTTGCTTCGGAAGGGTTCTGATAACATTTTTATGAATCATTACATTTGAATCTTGAGTACATATTATCCCAGAGCACAAATCTGAACAACAATAAAAAATAATTAAGGAAAATGATAATATAGGTAGACTTTCAGAGTTCAGTTTTTAAATAGTGGCATTTGGCACAGCCACTGACAAACATGAAAAACACATCACACAATCATACAGTACCTTGGGAACTCAAAGCTATTTCATGAAAATAATTTTATTTTTACATTAGTTGGAAATAACGCAGACATGAAAACAGTTGCTGTCAAATTCACAGTAGTAAGCCTTTGCTTTCATTTGCCATTTCATAAATGAACAATGATGTGTGTCTTTTTATGCAAACTCTAGCAAAGCAGCCCAGCTGCATTAAATGCTCAACACATCTAGGATGCCAGCAATTTTTTGTATCAAAGCATGACTTGTCTGCTTTAAAAAAAAGATGAAGAATATATTTTGTTAAAAGTAAAGGTAAAGAAACTACATTCTCAAGAATTTTTCTGATGGAAAATCATAAATGTGAACATTTTTATTAAGTCAAAGTAAAAAATTATTTTGTTATTATAAATATTATAACTGTATAGGCTTCAGGAAAGGTTTTCTGGCTCATGTAGAGCCCAGGAGTTGCCATGACAATTGCTCTTAGAGACACAAAGATGTGGTGGTAGTATTATTATTACATGGTTAATCTTTGGTGAGATTCACAGCCTTTGGGACTGGTTGGTAGCTCAACAGCTCGAGTCCTAACCAAGGACCTAGGAACTGTTAAGGTAACGTTGGAGGATATAAGTTGTTCCAAGTAGGGTGGTTTTTTGTAGAGTCAGAATGTTCAAGTCAGGTAAATTTAGAATTTTCAAATAACAAGGTAGCTCTTTAGGTATTGCTCCAAGGGCTCCAATTACAATTGGGACAACACATGATTTCTTTTTCCACAGTCGTTCAACCTCAATTTGGAAGTCCCGGTATTTTGTGATTTTTTTCTTGCTGTTTATCTTCAATTCGTGCATCACCAGGTATTGCAATGTCAATGAACCATACTTTTTTTCTTTTCAATTATTGTTATGTCAGGTGTGTTGTAGGCCAAGTGCCTGTCAGTCTGGATTTTGAAGTCCCACAAGATCTTGACTTTCTCATTCTCTAAAACCTTCTCAACCTGATGGTCCCAGAGGTTTTTGCTGTACTCAAATGCAAACGTTTGGCACAATTTCCAGTGAATAATCTCAGCAACACGGTCATGGCATTATAGGTAGTCAGTTTGTGAAAATTTGCTGCACCCACTGATCAAGTGGTCAACTGTCTCATCTTTCTCATTACAGAGGCAACATTTGCTGTTTGTGGTAACATGTTGAATTTTTGCCTTCATGCACTTTGTGGCTAAGGCTTGTTCTTGAGCTGCCAAAATAAAGCCTTCTGTTTCTTTTTTCAGTGCTCCTGAAAAAGTTTTTGGTCAGCTTTGCCTTCAATACTTTTCAAGTATTGGCCATGCATAGCTTTGCTTTTCCAATTTTCATTTCGCTTCTCAATTACTTCTTTCTTATATTCAGCTTTTAACTTAGTTGTCTTCAAAAGGCCTTCTTTATTTACTTCCTTAATCATTGATTCTTCACTTTTCTGGATGTAATCATTCAAGCTGTGTCTTTCTTCTTCTACAGTCTGCTTTACTTGTAGGAGTCCTCAACCACCCTCTGCTCTTGGTAAATACAATTGGTCCACATCACTTTTAGGGTGCAAAGCATGATTCATTGTCATAAGCTTCCTTGTTTTTCTGTCCAAATTGTCCAATTCTATCTGGGTCCAGTCAATAATTCCTCCAGAGTATCGAATTACAGGTATAGCCCAGGTATTTATGGCTTTTATATTGTTTCCTCCACTCAGTTTGGACTTTAATATCTTGTGAATTCATCGAATGTACTTGGGTGAAGTTAATTCTTTGACTTTATTATGCATTAAGTCAGAGGCCTCTAAAATCCCCAAGTACTTGTAGCGTTCTTCTGGTTTTGCCTGAAACAAAGTACAAGGAAACCATACTTTTAATATTGTCTAGCTACCAGAATATTAGATATTTGGTTTAAAGCATAGCAAAATAAGTACTCAATATATTTCTTTTTCATTTTTGAAAAAATTAGACAGAGTTCAAAAAATGTTGCATTATGCATTTGGTTCAGAGATGAATAAAAACCATCAGTGAAGAAATAAGTAAAGCTACTCCACTTATCTAGTTTCCTTGAGCAAGCTAATGCATAAAGTAGATTAAGAATTTTTCTGCCTAAATGTGTTATAGCAGCACTAAAGTATTCTATTAATTACAAAAGTATATCCCTCTGCTCTTGCCTAATAGTGATCGAGGCTTCTCTGGTGCATTTTTCCTTGCATCTGAAGAACAAAATTTCTCCAATAATAATTATTAGAGATTGCTAATTAATTACATAGCTGACTCAGTTTGAAACAGAATTATCAATTATCTGGCATACATCATTAATAGGTAGCAGGATCAATTCAGAATAAAGTTACTATTACTCAAAAGTAGAATCCTATGGTACTTCAGGTTGATTAAATCAGTGTAGTGTATGGAGACACCAAAAGGAAAAACGTTATAAAAACAAAACAGTGAAATAAGGTATTTATTTAGCATTTTAAAAAATTTTCATCAATTATCCCAATCCAATTTAAGCCACAATGAGTTAATATAAGAGACTAAACCAAAGCCAAACACTTGATATTTATTCATTTATTAAAATTATTTGCTGTCCATCTTGCTTTGAGATGATATTCTACTCACATATGTGCAATATGTTAATCTCTTTATGGTTATCATCAGATTGGTTAAACTTTTCATATAGTGGAGCATCACACTTTTAAAAATGTTAAGCGTAATATCCATTATTCTACTGCATCAATAAATCCCAGAAAAAATTAACATAGAAAAAAAGCATATGGATTTCCCTGCCTAACTTTTGATATGTTTTAAAATAAAAGTTATCAGATTCAGTTTTAAAAAGCAGAAACACTAGAATTTTATAGTCTTCAAATGGAATCTGAGTTTTTCTTGTTTATTTTGCTCCTTTGATGAATGTCTCTATGTAACAGTTAAGAAACAGAAGAAAAGAATGAGATGAAAGAAGTTGGAAGTGCCTCTATTGTATGAAAGAATGAGGGGGAAAGCAGTCAGATCAAAAAGTAATAGATACGGTACATGACTTTGAATTTTCTGTGTGAGGAAACTAAGTTTTCATACAGTGCTCAGAATTTTGCACTGAAAGCAAACAAAAATCCTGTGGAATGGAATTCACACTGTACTTCACTAATATATTTGTTGCAGAAGTTCTTAAACTTTGCAGTATCAGAACCCTCTAAACTGATTAATTAATTAAGGAGAGGAGCAACTTAGAACTAAGGAGAAATTTCTTGACAATTAGAACAATTAATCAGGGGAACAACTTAACTTCAGAAGTTGTGAATGCTCCAATACTGGAAGTTTTAAAGAAGAGATTGAACAACCTTTTGTCTGAAATCGTAAAGGGATTCCTGCCTGAAATTGTATAGGGTGATGGAAGAAGACCTCCTTGGTCCCTTTCAACTCTGTTATCCTAATAAATTAATATGCACTTATCCCTACTTCACAAGTCATTGTCATCATCCTCAGCCATTCAGTCCTGTCTGACTCTTGGCTACTCTATGGAGCAGCATTATCCATAATCCTCTGTCTTTCACCACCTCCTTCAGATCCATCATGGTCATTCCCATGTCATCCTTTATAGTGTCCAACTAGCAAGTACTAGGGTGTCCCCGTGTCCTTTCCCCACTGATTCACAAGTAAAATCAATGATTTAACTAGGATTTCAGATTATCACAAGGATTTCTCAAATTTTTATGCTGCAAGCACTCTATAAGAATTGCTTAGGCAAAGTGGGGAGAAAAGCTTTTTATGAGTTTTGACTTTACCTGTGGTTTCTTTGCACAAGGAGGATCAGCTATTCAAAAACTGTATGCCTTTCTCTGCAATGACCATAGCAGTAGGGTAACAAACTACAGTTCAAGAATTATAAATCTACTGAATGGATCTAGCATTGAGGAAGAAATCATCATACTTTCTTGTAATAAACCTGCCATTATCTATAAGGTTTATAAAAATACATTTTTCCTGAACATTTGGAGTATTGTACATGTCTGTGACAGTTGTATACGTTTAAGATTAGTAATTCAGAAGTCATATTCACCCTGTACAGTTCAATAACCTTATACTTAAAATGTCAAGCCAGTCACTACAAATAGTGATTTAAGAATGAGAGTAATTAATGTGTCATTTGCTGAAACCTGGGTGATATAAAAATAGCGTTGATCTGAGATGTGTGTTTAGATTCCAACAAAATAACTTCTGAAACTTCATTTCCATCTCTGCTATCCTTTTCTTGAAAACACCCAACTTTTCATTTTTTTATTTTCCTGTTTTCCTAGACCTCAAGATCCTCTATTAGTAGTGTACAGCTGGTAACAGAGGTTACATTTCTGTATACTAACTTTCCAATGTATATCAGGATCAAAGCTATAAAAATCAGCCAATCTCAAACTAAAAATTGGAAATAAAAGTACATTGATTTGCATTTTCACACCAGGAATATGAAACAGCAGGACTTCTTCCAAGATGGCTTGCTGAGTGATGGGAAGATTTGTTTCTCCTGCTGACAAATAGCTGATTTTGCTGCCAAAGTGGGTTCTTTGGCAATCTGCTCCCTAGATCTGAATGGAAGCAGCTAGGAATGACCCCAAATGTCCCTCACACAACTGTGGACCCTCCTGAGAAGAAAGAATCTTAAGGACTGCAATTCCTGTTGTGGAAGCAGTCAGAGAGTTGGGTCTCCATTTTTCCTCTCAGCTGTTTGGGCTGGTTATTTTTAAGCACCCTGTGTTTTAACTCCACTGTTCAAATTTTCTTTTTTATCTTGGTTTTTCTTCAAAAGTTAATTGTTTGAGAGCTGATTTACTTTAACCCCTTACTGTATTTAACATTCTTTAATGTTTTTTCACTGTTTGCTGTTCTGATTTTCTTGCACTTTCTCCTTATGGAAGTCAAAGGAGATTTTCTGGCTTGTGAAAGTGATCTGTTTGGATATTCATTTGCATCAGATTTTCACTACAGAGATTTCAGATTTTAAAAAGCCCCAGTCTTAATTTTTAATGTTTCATGGATAATTTCTTAGTTTTATTTTTTTAAACATCCTTTATTGTGAGAAATATTATCTCAACATTTTTTTTGGCTAACTCCCCTGACCTTGTTTATGTCTGGTTGTGAATGGCCAGTTAGAGCACTATATTAAAAATGCAAACAATATACCAACTTAAGTCCTCTGGAAAGCCTTCAAAAAATGAATGCTTTTAACCTACAAGTTCAAATTGAAATCTTTTGTAAAAAGCTCAACAAAATAACAAGGGTTTTAAATCAACCTAAAGAGGATATCCAGACACAAGTAACCGTAGCCAAACCAAACTCACAACTGAATGGATTGGAATCTAAATTGCTGTTGGTATACTTAAAGAAGAAAGAATTGGGCCTGGAAACTGCAGCTTTGTGGGAGAAGGCTGAAGATGATATGGATTCTAAAGATTTGAAGTTAACAGAATCAATGACAGAAGAACTGGACTTTCTTAAAAAGATTGATGGTAATTGTGGAATGGATTTACAATATCTAATTGGAAAACAAGAAAATGGATCAGTCACAGAGGTTTATGATTTTAGGGAATAAGACACAATTGTTGAGAAAACCTTCAACGAAAATCTTGAGAAATTTTATTATTAAGAATCAATGAGGGTATTTGATTCCAGATGGATCCGAAATAATGACTGTTGTGTTTATGGTAGATAAGAAGCTGTTGTAGATTTTCTATAATTTAAATACAATAATAGATTGCTAACAGAGGGCTTTGAACTTTAACTTTGTTGTTGGGTCACCTGTTAATTACTTTGAGGAGGAAGTTTATAAATTTTGGGGCTGTTTCACCAGGGGAGGGAACTAATATTGTTCCAATACGTTAATCAGTATTCAATTAGAAGGGATAATATAACATATGTATAGATATGGTTTTGCCTTTTGTATGTTTAATATACATTTTTTTCTTTTCTAATGTTTTGTTTATCTTGTTTTGTTTTGTAAAATTTCTTTTTCTTTTTTGCAGTTTATATTTTACCTTGATTTTCTGAATAAAATAAAAAATACATTTAAAAAGAAGGAATATGAAACAGCAAAAGGGATTTCCATGTGTATTGAGATCTAAGGACAGAAGCACATGTTCTTTGCAAAATCAAGGTTTTTGTGGTTTCTGGTAGTTCCAGTCTTTATTTTCTACATTATGTAATTTTCAGCTAACGATAGTTCCAACAACATGTGAATAGGATATCTAAGATAATTAATTTCTTAAAATCACCATGTTTGCAATTTTGTAATTTTATACAAAAATATATTGGCTTGATTTGCCCTTTTAATCAATTTAAAAATGCATTTTCTTTCCAATGGAACCACTATACCACTTGAAAAACTATAGACAAATTAACTGATCAGATTTTTAAATTAAATAAACTGGCCCAGTTTGTAAATAAAAATACTTCAATATTTTGCTTAATTTATTTCTTCAAGTGCCCATAGTCCAGGAGTGGGTTCCGGCAGTTTTTACTGCTGGTTCACTCATGGATGTGCTCCGCACACATGCTTTGTGCACAAGTGCAGAGCAATAAAAATGGCTCTGCACATGCGCAGAAGCAAAAAACAATATGGCGGCATCTATGGCGTTGCTGGGAGAACTGGTTTGGAGGCATGGCAGGCCACGGTCGCTGCCAGTTCCAGTGACCCAGGCCGCCAAACCACTACCGGTTCAGCTGAACCGATCCAAACCGGTAGGAACCTATTACTGCCATAGTCTTATTATTCTAGAACACAAACTCTATTCTCTTTCTCCACATTTTCTTTTCTTATGTATACCTGAAGCTTCATGAACAATTTAGTACATCCAAGAGCTTTGGACTCTGGTGGTGCAATGTTTAGAATGCAGTATTGCAGGCTGACTCTGTCCACCGTACAGAGTTCAATCTTGATGGGGCTCAAGGTTGACAGCCTTCCATCCTTTTGAGGTCAGTAAAATGAGGACCCAGATTGTTGGGGGCAATATGCTGACATTGTAAACCTCCCCAAGATTGCTGTAAAGCTCTACGGGCAGTATATAAGTTTAAGTGCTACTGTTAAGTTCTATTAGGTAATATCCTTCATCAAAACTACTTTTTGTTCTCAAGAATGGGGAAAGAAAAGAACAGTAAGTTTACATCTTACAGTAACAGTGAACATTTTATGTGGATTTCATTGGAAAATTTCAGTCATTACATTTGTGTCCTACGTGTGAATATTCATGTTTGGAAAGTATTGTGATATCAAGTATCTGAGCAGGAGGTTGGACAAGAACACCTCCAAGGTCCCTTCCAAATATTTCTTCTGTTATTCCCTCCTGTATATTCCTAATGCTATTTATCTTTTCCCATCCTTTTGTGTATTTCCTTCTTTTCCCATTCCATCTTATGTATTCATATTTCCACATACTTACTGAAGGCACAGTATAAAATAAAACAAATAGTATCTACAATAATTGCAAATCAATTCAATAAAATAACCTCATAATCAAATGAACAAATATTAAACCTACAACAACTAAAACAATACATTTTATATCAGTGACCTAAGGTAAGATTACCGTAAGTGTGTTTATGTTGATGTAGCCAAAACCTGGATCTCCTAAAGCAACAAAATCATTTTGAAGATACAACATAAATTTATAAAACATTCAAATGAAAGCATGTACTTAGCTCACACCAAACATTGGCAGTTGCTGAGTGCCCCTAAACAAAACTCGAATCTCTGTCTTACCATATTGCAAAGACAAAACAAAGGAAATGGAAGACACAGTATAAATTAAAGTAAGATGCTGAATGTTGTTGATAAACCCATTTGGGTGACCTTATTAATATTAATCTTCTGAGTGGTGCAGTGGCCTAGAGGTGGAGCTCTTGCCTCACAATCAGGAGGCTATGAATTCGATCCTAGGTCAAGGAAGATATTTCTCTCTCTGGGCACACTGAGAATATATCTGCTGAAAAAAACCTCTGCATTGGCGACAGGAAGGGCATCTGGCCACTCAGTTCCATTCAGTTGCCCAGACTCCATCGCACAAGGGATTATGGGGTCGTTAAACGAGCATGATGACTATTAAGATTCATCCCTTGCTACTGGTCAGCATGGTTGCTATACTATATCTGAGATATGGTCAGTAAATACAAACCATTTTGTTCACTGGGCCATTTGCCCCTGTCTGATTCCTCCCCCTGACACCAATCAGAAGCAATTCAGCTTGCTGTGAATGTTTCATTACACAGGAACTTTAAGTTTCTCATATGGGGATGCATTTCATAGGTTTATAGTGAATGCAACTTGCTGGGAGAGTTTCCAACACCCACAATAATTTAAAACAGTGTTAATTTAGAACCATTAGTAAATAAGAATAGACTAATACCTATACTTTCCTATTAATCATATGAAAAAGTATTTAATTTTTTTTTAAGCTATCTCTTTTCTACAGATATGAAAGGAAGAAGGAAACTAATTCTAGAGTCATGGAATAAAATTCCTAAAGGCCTAGAATCTGGTAACTATGACCAGGTAGTGGGGAACTGAGAGAAGCCCACATTTAGAGGAACATAAAAAAATAAACAGGATTATAGAAAAAAATAGTCAAATGGATAATGGGGAATTTGTAAGCAAAGACTCTGGACCCAATCACAGTTTAAACTACCTCTGGCTCTGAAGAGAATAAGCCCTCACTCCTACAAATATTCATCAGATAAAAATTAGCAACTCTTTCTGTAGACTCAGTAAATAGGAACAAAGCCAACTGATCATTAATCAAGAAACAAAATTTATGAGTTATGAGTGTAAAATATGAGTGATAATAGCAGATATAAATATAGTCCTAGTTTTAAAAAAATCTGTAACTTTTCAGAAAGGAGTAGTGTTGGAGTGAAAAGTTATGTTGAACGAATACTTATTTTAACAGTCAGGCTTCAGGGTTCCCATTCTGCTATGTCCTCAAATGCTTTTTGCTTTATACAATTATGCTGTACTCATGGAAACAAATGCTCCAATGACATCAACAGTGTGACTTTAAGAAGACAGAAGCTGTTCTCTCCTTCTTATACTATAGATAAGCAAAGAATCAGCAAAGACATCCAAATGATGGGACACTTACATAAATTTAGATAAGTGGAGTCAAAATCAGGTTTGATTTTTAATTGGAATAGTTTCTGAATCCGTCTGAATCAGTCCTGTTTGATTCTGGACGTGGGATGGTGCTGCATTTCTACACTGAACTGGACATTTTAATTTGATATCTTATTCATTCAGTGAGTCTTTCTTTCAAATGGGGAGGGAAAAGATTTTTCACTAAAAAGCCTAGATATAATTGGACATCACCTCCTGCTGATTTTATAGAAGTATTTGATGGCTAACAGCTATACCTGTCATTTTTAAAAATGTTTCTTTAAAATTTAAAGTCATAAGAGTTAAAATAAATATTGCTAGCCCCACAGTTAATATTTTATAATAAACAGGATGTTTAATTTGGATGTTTAATCCCATTTAATGAAAAATAATCCATTCTCTTTTCCTGTCTACACTGCTTTAGTCCCTGAGTCAGAATGCCCACACATTAGGTGAACTCAAATTGATCCTCAAATGCATAAGACAAAGCTACACATATCTCTTGGATGATTGGGGCCTTAGATGAGCATTTAGTGAATGACTGAGTAGAATTAATTGCTAACATTTTTTTTCTTCAATAGTTTTCTCATCAAAATGTACCGTATTTTCTCCCTCCCCTCCCCCCCAACTAAAAGCTATAGTTTTTGCTCTTCAATAATGAATAAATACTGCCATCTCCTGTACAACAAATCCTTCACACTATTTAGGCTAACTGTATCAAGATGTTTATGGAAAATTCAGACAGTTTCACAGGTTTTATAGTTATGCTATTGTAAGTTGCAACTTCTGAATTTTTTTAAACAATGAAAGACCTTTTCAATAAATAAATAGATATTATATCTGCATGATTAATTGCCTGAACCATAAGATTAAAAAAGACTGGAAAAATGGAAATGCTATTATGAGGACATTAACTATGCTGAATTTTGCTAGTTTATTTTCATTTTGATTCTTATGTGTAACCTATATTTTATGTTATAGAAGGGCACATTTGGTCTAAAATATATAATTGGAATAGGTTATTAAGACCATCAAATTCAATTGTTCTGTGCAAGAATCTAAATTTTAAAATTGCTCACAAATTGGCTCTGTCAAGGCTCTGTCTAGAGATGCAATAAAATGTGGACCATCATTTCCCTGGATAATTGGTTCTGTGGTTATACTGTTCATATTATTAGAAAGCTCTTCCTAATGTACTGTATGACCCAAATTTCCATTTTTGCAACTTAAGATAATTATTCTATAGCTTTTACTCTAGGATTATATATAACAGGTTTGACTTTGTTATGCAGGACACCTTTCTAGATACAGGTAGCCCTCAACTTATGATCATAACTGAGTCTAAAATTTATGTTGTTAAATGAGAATTTTGTTAAGTGGATTTTGCCCCATTTTACAACTTTTCTTGTTAAGTGAATCACTGAAGCTGTTAAATTAGTAATATGGTTGTTAAGTGAATTTGGCTTCCCCATTGACTTTGCTTGTCACATGGCCCCAGGATACTGCAATTGTCATAAATATGAACCAGTTGCCAAGAATCCAAATGTAAAGCATGTGACCATGGGGATGCTGCAACATTCATAACTGTGAAAAATGTTCATAAGTCATTTTGTCATGCCGTTGTAACTTTTAATGGTCACTAAATGAACTGTTGTAACTCAGGGACTACCTATATTTTAAAACATCTGCCATAGCCCTTTCTACCATCCCCTTTAAAGCCAAACAAGTTTCCTCAGTCTCTCATAATAAAATTTAAGTTTCCAATCTCCTGATTATTTTCACTGCTGTTTTTTTTTCTTTTCTTTTTGCAGTTGTGCCAGTTTCAAGTGGTTCCTGATGGAGCCACAGTATGCTAACTTTAATTACTCCACTGTGATTACAGATTTTTACATATGAATTATTTTTAAATATTGCCAGCTTTCAGTGTCATATTAATTGGTCTATATTTCTCTCAACCTCTGTTTTTTTCACCCTCTGAAGACAAGGTCATTTGACCTTCTGTAGTCATTTCATATTTCATCTATTTTTCAAGATTTCTCAAAGATAATGGCCACACCATCAGCATGTTCTGATGTCATCCTATAATGCAATCCACATGGCCTTGGAGATTTGTAAGGTCAGTAGGCATTGTCTGCCTCAAGCTATAATTCTCCTCCTTCAATCCACTCTACACAATTGCTCAGTGGAATGCATATCATCAGAGAAAGCTGAGCCAAAACAGTTGGCATCTCTACTATTTTCACTGAGCAATTGGTATCTTATTTACTTTCTCTTCTTTCTAGGTTGAACATAGCTGAGTATCCGGGGTGAGTGTGTGTGTGTGTGTGTGTGTGTGTGTGTGTGCGTGCGTGTGTGTTTGTTTGTGTGTTTATGTGTGGTTTTTTTGCTTTTGTTTTTCTTAGTATCCTTTGCTCATCTCAGCTCTCTCTAAGCTTTAGTTTACCTTAACCTTGCTCTATAAAGCTAAGCTAACTATATGTGGAGTATATTTCCTTGGAGATTATCCATTTTTCACCTCTTGTAAGAATTCTTTTTATTTTCTATTTTTTTAGTAAGAATTTTAAACAGTCACATTCGGGAGAACCAGTTGTTAATTTTCTAAGCAGTTCGAAAAACCAGTTGTTGGAAGAAAACTCATTTTATTTTTTCCCCACTTTATAGGGCTAATCCTGTAAGGAAGGCAGGAAGGATACATTCTGGTATTGTTTCTAGCCTAATCTTTATTGCCCTGCTTACTGAAACTACCTCTCCAGTTAACCCTTATTACATTGTAACAGCGAAGGCGAAGCGCCCATCGAAATGAGTGACGTTGAGTTGGCCCCGCCCACCCAGTCACAGGACCACCAAGCCATGCCTACCCAGCTGGTCATTAGGGCAGACAACCAGTTGTTAAATTATTTGAATCCCACCACTGGTCACATTGGGTTTGTTTGTTTGGGTGATTGTTGCTATATTCCTTCTTATTTTTTTCTCATTAAATATAATGAGATTTCCCTTTTTACAAATCTTTTTTCTATTCCAATTCAATTTTATTCTACATAATTTCCTGGCATGGAATTTTATTTCTTATTGTTGTGTATTTATTAAACTCTATCTTTCTAAGGTCCACATTTTGGTATATTCAATTTTAATTCCTTTTAATTTCAAGCACTACATGGACACTTTCTCCAAAGATGCCACTACTTTCACTTTATCTAATTATATTCTCCCTAGGTTAGAATCAAGTCAAGGTTAGTTGATCTCCATATGTCTTCATCCACCCTTTGAAAGTTATCAGCAAGACAAGACAGGAATTTGCTGAAAGAATGAGGCTTATCAGAATTTCTCTCCCAAAAGATATCAAAGTAATTAAGTTTTCCTATCACTACCATTTCCTGTTTCTTTCAAAGACCTGGAGTTCTTTTTGAAATATTATGTTCATGTTCTTCTTGCTTGGGTGATCATGGTAAAGTAAAATTGTATACTTTTAGAACATTAGGCATTTGGGTGACTTTGCTTTTAAATAGCTAATTTAACAAACAAGAGGATTTATATTTATATGCCAAAATAACTATATGTATCCTCATTTCACTGTGAGAAAATACTGTGCCACTTAATGACAGCTGTCTTTACTGAAGGATTTTGTCTTTAAATATTCAGCAGAGTCAACATTTCATTATTTTATTGTGCCAGGTGGTCATTATAGGTTATTAAATAACATCATGACACAATGGGGGAAATTATAAAATGATAACTCCCTGCTGAGATAGAGAGAAAGGGAGGGAGGAGAAAGAGAGCAAGAGAGCAAGAGAGACACAGACCAACCAACCAAGAGACAATTTCTACAATAAAATCCTGCATTACTGCCCACTGTGTAAATTTGTGTGTGTGTGTTGCATGCATATATGCATTTAGAAACATTAATTAATTTTATTATTTGTATCCCACATTTATTATGTTTAGAAATAACTCAAGGTGGTGAACATATCTCGCACATCTTCCTCCCTCTAGCAACCCTGTGTAGTGGGCTGGGCTCAAAGGACTTGAATTCATAGCTCTCCAGATTTCTAGCCTGGTGCCTTAATGACTAGAAAAAATAATTATTTAGTTAAAGATAAATGAAAAATAATGAGGCAGCAAAACAGTATTTTATCAACACGGAAACCGTGATGCAGACGAGGAGAAGTCAAACCATCCCTCATCTTGAAAAGTATTGTGAAAAGTACATCACTCTATATGCTGTGTACCTTTCATAAAATAATATTAACACTATTAAATGGGACTCAGTGGCTTCTGTCAGTTGCATGTCAAACAAGCTTCTTCTTCCCTGCAGGATATAATAGGAGTGGTTCAGTAATTGTGTCCCTTTGACTCTCTCAAGATTATGTGGTTGTTCTTCATCTGTATCACTTTCCTCACAAAGCTGTCCTCTACAGTATAGTAGTATTCAGATTAAAAAAAACAGTACTTGGTGAAGAACTGTAGACAGACAACCTAGCATGCTTCTTTCTATTAAAAAAAAATATTGTAGTGATTTCACATGAAATGCCCTGGGCCATATATTTCTTTCTTTTGATCACTGTATTGGTTTAAGCAGCACATATTTCTTGTACATTATACTTTGGTAACAGTCATTCACGGCATCTGACATTTTCATGAGAAAGTACTGTATCATTATAGATTCCTGCAATATCATTACAGTACATATAAATGGATGGAGTTTGTATTATGGAGGCAGAATGATGGTTTTGATATTTGCTTACTGTCTCATCTCCACAAATGTCTTTGTTTAAGGTATTCAAGTAAATGCTAAATATATTCCACTACTCCACACTCTGAAATAAAAGCCATCGTAGAATAGATACATTCTAGTTGAAGAAAATTAGATGTGACTGTTTTTTAAAAAGCAGTAATTGTGTAGGGTGTACTGTGATATGTGATTCTTAGTAATGACCATGGAAGGACCATGGATGAAGGCCAAAGCTACTGCTGTGTCTTGAAAATATTCATTGGCTCCAAACATTGATCTTAACTTACAAAAGGGATATTTCTTTGGGTAATGGTCCATGAAACTTTATACTGAATGCGGCAGAGAACTATCACAATGTATATAAGCCAGAATTCAATAGTAGCAACATTTCCCTTTCTGCATTAGCAATAGCAGTACATTACAATCTATAACTAAAACTCTTGTTTTATAAACATTCTCTGCCTCCCTATTTTTTTCTTAAGTAATTTTATTCCCCTACCATTTAAAAATAATGCAGAAAAATCTACTTGTTACTTACTGTTCAACTGGGGACTATGCAATTTTACTACATAAGTCTATTCATTACATCTTCCATTCCTACTGTTCAATGGGTTCAATATCCAATAGGTCGTAAAGGCTATAAGCTATACTGAAGGGTTCCTTTTTTCTCCTCCCTTCCTTTCTTGGGATCTTCCCAAGCATGCAAATAATTCCCTCCTGTTTTTCAGTAGGCCTGCTTTAGCCGAAATACTACTGGCACTCATCCGCATTTAGAAGAAACGATCCATTATATGATACTTTGGAGAGAAATATTCTTAGCCAATGAGCCATAAACTTACTGAATTTTAAAAAAAGATAAACTCTTTTTCAGATCGGTAGGATTAAGAATGAGAAAAAATGTATTCCTGAGTTTTCACAGCTGATAGAAAAACAGCTAATGGCATATACACATTTATTCATACATTTGTGTTTGCCTTTCCATTTACTTTTATATGTTTTGCCACTATGAATATGAATATGAATATGAATATGTATATGTATGTATGTATGTATGTATATGTATATGTATATGTATATATGTGTGTGTGTGTATGTATGTATGTGTGTGTGTGTGTGTGTGTATATATATATATATATATATATATATATATATATATATATATATATATATATATATATATATATATATATACACATACATACATACATACATACACACACACACACACACACACACACACACACACACACACACACACATACATACATACATAAAGTCACAACCCCTGGTATGCCCCAATTATGGGAAGGAAGCTAACTGCTTCCATTCTCTGTCAATCGGCTCGTCACAAGAGTCCATCACGACAGAAACCCAATATTTTTACTGTTGTCTTTGTTATATTTGTGTTTTATTTGTGCTGATAAATAAATAAAGGGAGACTAGTATAGATCCATTTCAAGCTATTTAGCTCTCATCAGCTAGCCATACCCTTACTGGGATTCGAACCTGGGCTATATTACATATTAGGCAGACGTCTTAGCCATTAAGCCACAGGCTCTGATCATTATCTCTATTGACAGAGAATGGAAGCAGTTAGCTTCCTTCCCATAATTGGGGCATACCAGGGGTTGTGACTTTAAATATATACCTTTCTCCCTGGCTCAGCTGATAACGATCAGAGCCTGTGGCTTAATGGCTAAGACATCTGCCTAATATGTAATATAGCC
Organism: Thamnophis sirtalis; assembly: GCF_051295495.1. NCBI lineage: Eukaryota > Metazoa > Chordata > Lepidosauria > Squamata > Natricidae > Thamnophis > Thamnophis sirtalis. The sequence goes on from NW_028261388.1 coordinate 47,916,250, forward strand.
CAGGTTCGAATCCCAGTAAGGGTATGGCTAGCTGATGAGAGCTAAATAGCTTGAAATAGATCTATACTAGTCTTCCTTTATTTATTTATCAGCACAAATCACACACACACACACACACACACACACACACACGTATGTATGTATGTATGTATGTATGTATGTATGTATATCCTCCCAGCATTTGTTATTGCAATACAATTGTCTTCTCTGTAGACTTTCCTAAAATAAAAAATTGGACATTGGACAGTAAATTGTCCAGGATAAGTGGATCAAAGAATAACTTATGGATCCAGGTTTTACACATTCAATACTGAACATATTGTTGGAGTAAAAGTTTCAGATATTTTTATGTAGCCTGGTGATATTACTGAAGTAATAATAATAATTTGTTGAAATATCCAACAAATCTGTGTATTTTGAATCTACAGCAGATTCTGATCAGTTCTGGAGAACCGGTAGCGGAAATTTTGAGTAGTTTGGAGAACATGTAAATACCACCTCTGACTGGCCCTGCCTCCATCTATTCTCTGCCTCCCGAGTCCCAGTGGATCAGGAGGAAAGCAGAATTTTACAGTATTCTTCCCCTGGAGTGGGCAGGGGGATGGAGATTTTACAGTAGTAAATTTTTTTGAATCCCATCACTGATCTATAGTGTCAATTCTTCCCAATCCCTGAATTCCATCTAAATCTCACATACACACACACATGCACACACCCACACAATGCATAGCTATACATTTAATCATAAACAGTATATACCGTATATGTGTCTATGTATTCTTTTACGATGGTTTTGAAGATAATCTGAATTATAACTATAATCCTACTATTTATTTTTATTTATTTTACTTATCACATTTTTGAACTGACTATCTCTCTGACAGAGGGACTGTGGCCTTGTTAATAGCTTAACTTTGGTGGCAAGAAAATGAAACTGTCATATGAAGCCATGTTATATAATATGGTGAGGTAAAGCTATTTCCATAGGGCTTTTTTTCCCTAAATGATTTTTGCCACATGTCAAATTTTAAATGCAGTAGTGCCAGTGTGTTTTCAAAGTATGTTTTCCTGATTTTGCTTTATGCGATGTTAGTCTGTTTACTTAAACATACATATGTATAAAGATGTCTTATACTTTCCTCCATCAAGCAAATATCATCTGAAGGCAAGCAATACTATAGCATCCATATATGGGATATGCACATAGATTGAGACAAGTATCAAATGCATGTCTTAAGTTCAAGATAAATTTTGCTTTTGTGATCTCATACTGCAGGCATTGGGGGTAATATTTGGACCTCCTGACTGAAGAGTCCACCCATCTAAAAGATATATTATCTGGGTAAATTGGAAAGTTGCACCACTGAACCATTTCATTGCCACATATACTTCGTATTTTTTCCCCAACACGGACATATATAGAAATAGATTTAGAAATATAATATGACAGCACCAATGATACTTTTGGAAGGGCATTAATCAATGATGCCCCTAAATGGATTCCTTATCCAGTTCCAGTATTCATTCACTCATCCTTTTCCTTTAGACCCAATCCTGCTCGTGGAACATTCAAAGCAAGGGAAAAAAGCTATTCTGTTTCCTGATTCATTTCACTATCTCCTTTCTCAGAGAAAGAGGTGAACAAGCAGTGACATCAAACAGCAGCACCTGGAGAATTTTGCCATTGGCACGGCTTCCCATTTTGCACAGATATTAGCCTTGTCAGGTGCTCAGTAATGTTCGATCCTAATGTTACTCTGAGTGCCTACTTAAGTGACGCTGATAGATAATGAAAAACTAGCATTAGTTTTAACACATAAAACATTTCAACTCTACATAACTTTATCTAAACTTAGCAAACAGTTGCACTATGATGATTCCCTTATTAACTTCAATGAGACTTTAATTTAACTAACTTTAGCTGGATAATGATGTAATTATTTTTGCAATATATTTTGCCAAGGTGTCTCTGATCTCTTTCACAAATGATGAAGTTCTTTTTCTTTAATCTCCTTTGGAGGCTTCAACTTAAAATTTTGTAGGTAAAAATTTCAACATACACTAGCATGAATTTATCGGATATCACAGTTAAAGTAGTTTTAACAGTGCAACAAAGAAATTCTTTCTAAACGTTGAATACTCTAAGGATATCATGGAGAGAAAAGAATTGTAAATATAAGCTAATTCTCTAATATTATAGAATGTGTCGCCTTTTATATTATAAAGCTGTATGTGCTGAATTGTTGCTAAATATAAAAGGAAATCGCTTTTCAGTCCTTTGTTAAGAAGAGCTGCAATGCAGATATGGGATATAAACATGTGTTATTTGAGAAATCCTTTTATATGTTTGCATCACATACACAGTGTTTAGAATACTAAGCATACTACTGAAAGGTAATTCAATCATTCCCAATGACTATATTGATCTGGAATGAACACATTTCTGGATCTTTGCCTTAGCCTTTAACCAAAACTCTGTATGTTTTCATGGAAAAATATAGAAAAATAGGATCTTCCCATCTTCAACATAAAGAAAACCTCAAATTTTGCTGCATTGTTTTAGAATACTTTACATACATTTCCTAATAGGAATTAGAAAAAGAAGAAGAGGACTTTTTTTAAAAAAAAAGTAAGAAGAAAAAAATAGAAAAATAAGAAAAGATGATTATATTTTTCCAAGTATTTTATTTTTAAAAATAGCTTTTTAGATTGTGGTGAATTTTAGAAATACAAATGTTCATTGATCATGAGCATGGTACAAACCAAAGGAAGATCTGGTAAAAGGCAGGATTTTGGGGTGTTCCAGTGGTAGGTTTCTACCGGTTCAGACCAGTTTGGCTGAACCTGTAGTGGTTTGGCGGCTGGGTCGCTGGAACCGGCAATGACCCAGGCCTGCCACGCCCCTGAACTGGTTCTCCAGGTGGCGCCATAGGTGGCACCATCTTGTCTTTTGCTTCTGCGCATGCGCAGAACAATTTTTATTGTACTATGCATGTGCGCACAGCACACATGGCCCACCCACGTGCAAACCAGCAGTAGTGACTGCCAGAACCCACTCCTGGGGTGTTCCTTACTGGATTGCCAGGAAAATCAAAATATAGAACTGACAACATTTGAGAATCCAAAATAAAGTCATGATTTTAATCTCCCTCAGCAGGTGGCAGCACCTAGCTGAGTTTGGCTTATCTTGGCAATTAAGCATAGTCAGACCTACAAACTTCCTTGAAGAAGGTAGTAGCAGGTAGTAGCAGACTATGGAATGGACATGAAAAGAATCAGTTTGGTCTAGTGGTTAAGGCACCAGGCTAGAAACTGGGAGACCATGAGTTCTGATCCTACCTTCAACATGAAAGCCAGCTGGGAGACATTGGGCCAGAGATTCTCACTCAGTGCAACTCATCTCATATGATTAATGTGGTGAAAAAATAGGAGGAGGAAGAAGTAGCAGATATCCTTACCATCTTCAGTAATTTATTTAAAAAAAATAAAGGCAGTAAATAAATAAATAAATAATCAATGAATGAATGAATGAATGAATCAATCAATCAATCAATCAATCAATCAATCAATCCATGGTTGTAGTCTTTAGAAATTAAGACTGATTTCAGATTGTTACTTATTCACTGAAATGTAGTTCGCATAACACCGTGATTCAAAGCAACTGGCTTGAAGGTCTTAATAAAATTTTGGTTAAAATGGAAGAATTGAGAAAACATAAAGATCACTTCTGAAACAAGCAGTGACTCTTGTCCTTGCATACCAGTTCATACATTTATATCATCAAAGTTAAGTGCACTTATTCCCAGGTTAGGAGGATATGAGGACCTTATAGAAAACTAAAGAATAAACGAGTGACGCAATTCATGCAGCAGCAGGATTCTTCTCTCCTATTTATCCTTCTGATTTCTTGTCTTCTGGCTAATACAAAATCACCCAGAGAAATTTTTGCCTGTTAGTTTGTTTAAAATATTGGGATCAATTATAGTGCAATCCCAATTAAATAAATAAGACTTACTTTGATAAAAGGGTAGTCATCTCAGAGACTCCTTAAATAGTATTAAGAGTAGAAGTAGAAGTGTTGATTTCATATACAATTTACTGTAGTATTCAATTTCTAATAAAAGCACACATTCCTTTTCCCACCATTCCTAATTTCTGACCACTGGCTTATAACATAAGTATCATCAGAAAAAAAAACCACTTATATTTTGCATCTCATGCTGTATATGAAAGATACCCAAGCTCACTCACATATTTATTTACTCTGCTTCTAATAATTGCTCAAGCACAATAACTTCAAATATCCTGTTCCAAAGGGAATAGTCGGCTTAATCAGAAGGTGGAAATCCAATGGCTAAAGTTATTAATTTACATTTTAATCAGGTGCATTTGCAAAGTATATCCTTTGGTGACAAGAAAAAAAAAGAATAACAATGAATGCCATGGAGGGAAGGGAAAGAAAGAAACAGGAAAAAAGCAACACAGGGTTAGTCTACATTGTCTAGTTGCCCCTTTGCCAGAACAATGGACAGCCATTTCTAGATGGCAGAAACAGACAGTGCTAGTCTTATCTCATCTCACTGTGTCATAAAGGTAATCCAACTGCATGTTTCCTCTAACAATTTGAAAGTAATCCCTCCTCCTCCTCCTCCTCCTTTAGAAAACCATGTCCATTTCTACTGGAGGGCTTTACTTCTTTACAAGCTAGCTCTAACACTTTGTTGGATACTTTGCTAAGGAAATCATGCCCCTTCAACTAAGTCAATGTTTACATTAACTGGAGTGCATTTTAGACACTAAAATTCCTGTCTTGCAAGTCAAGGGTTGCTAGTGTGAAAACCAGTGGGAATGTTTGTTTTCTTATGATTATTTTATAGTTTTAACATTTATTATTTTTCCAGTCATCTGAGAAACAGAGTTTCACACCTACACACACCTACAAACATACAAACTTACACATATGTAAATAGTCCAAAGGAAGGTAGATGAACAATTTTCAGCCTGTTGCCCAAGTATCTCAGTCAAAACAGGATTATTTTTCAAGTAAGTTTAGAATCAAACTGGTATGGATAAAGGACAGGAGCAACTTAAACAGTAGGCATAAATAAGCACTGATATCAGAATGAATACTCTGAATATGAAACTATTCACAGAAAGTTTAGTGGCTTCTATATTTATTGAGGCCTGTACTTGTGGGGGCCAAAGTTTTGCTTTGGAAACATGCTTTGAAAACACAGCAGTCCTAGCAAATGCTTCACAGTTGCCATAAGTATGAAAATGTAAACAAATTTCAGCTTCCTACTCATTGCTTTAATATAAAATTTTACAATGTTCTTACCCTTACCTGCTGACCCTTAGTTTTTATTATAGAATTGCAAAATATTATAATCATAATCATTATTCAGTATGCAGAGAATTAGAAAGGGCTTAAAAGCACATATATAGGTTATTGTCAAGCTGTTCAGGGAGGAAATTTAGTCTGGATTTAATCTATAAAACCTTAATACTACTGACATAATTAAACACTAGGAAGAACTGCAAGCATGCTGTTTTTGTACAATTTAAATACTAATTTAGTTTGTTTTGCAAAAATACTGTAAAATGTGAACTTTCAGGGCAACAGTGTTCTAGTACAATGTGGAAAGGAGGGCAGCAGAAATTAAGATTGATTTTAAAGTCCTGACCAGCAATTCATAAATAAACCAATCAATGAATTGATCCTGTCTACCTCTGAACCAGATATCTATGCACATAGTCTATGCACGTTCAGAGTGCAAGCATTGCTAGGCTTTTCAAAATGTACAACAAAAAAGGAGCTTAATTTCCAAATGAACCATTTAATTATGTTTATTATTCTCGAGAAGTAATGCTGACTATACCTGTAGCCCAATTTATCTAGATGACAACTGGGTAATGCTAAATTATAAAGAAGAAGCTAAAGTTCTATACACTTAACCCAGTGTAATTTTCTGAATTAAAAGGACTGACTTCTAAATATGCATAAAAATTCATTTGTCTAATCAACAACAGTGATTTTTGTTGAGGGTAGGGTGTTTGGGGAGCACAGTAAAAATTTAAGGGGCATACAAGGCTTTAGTGGGTGGGTTGATGATATCAAGTAGCCTGGTTCATATGCTGCCAAAATTGTGGTGTTTTAGATTTTTCCTAGGTTCAAGGAAGATTTTTATAAACTATTCAAAGTATTTCAAGGGCTATTTCTTCTTCCTCTGCATTTCCCACTTAAAAATGGCAAGAAAACACATCATTAATTTTTGGCTGCTAAGATTGGATATGGTTCTATGAAAGAAAGAAGAAAAATAAGGGAGATTTCAAAACAATGCTGACTCCTGGAAACTGCCTGGATAGATTCCAGCAGTCATACGAAAGGTGCTTTTTCAAGAGGCAACTGGGCTTTCTGGTTTTTTTTTTTTTTTTTTTTTTGAAGACATTTCACTTCTCATTCTTTCAAGAAAAACCAGAAAGTCCAGTTGCCTCTTGAAAAAGCACCTTTGGGACAACCATGACCTGGATGACTGAGAATCTCCATTAACATTCCAGCAAATTTTTTTAGTAAAAATAATTTTTAGTAAGATTTGCCATTATTTGCTTCCTAGGATTGATACACAATGACTGGCCCAAGGTCCCATAGCTAGCAGTCAGGATTAGAATTCACTTTTTAATTTGTTTATTTATATTCCACCTTTATTAATTTTACCAATAATTCAAAAAGGCAAACATATCCAATCCCCCTTCCTCCTCCTATTTTTCCCACAACTCTTGTTAGGTGAATTGGGCTGAGGGACACTGATTGGCCCAGGGCACCCAGTTGGCTTACATGGCCAAAGAAGGACATTTCCCAGTTTCTAACCCACTGCCTTTAGCCAGTACTACTTTATGAATAGTGATAAAATATGATACAATACTGTACATATAGAGAGAGATTTGGTGGGATTGTATATACAATAATGTTTCAGCTTTTAAAAATATAAAACCATGTGGGACCCACTTTCTAAATACAGATAAATATTTAATTTGAAGAGCAGCAATTACAGAAATTTCTTTGAAATAGTGTATTTCTTTTCTGTTCTTTCAATTTATTTCTAGTATTTCATATAAAACATTTTTATGTATCTTCTGTCTTTTTTCCTGCATCTCTTTTGGGTAATTAACAACTCCATCCTGCTAATAAAAACCAGTGATTTAGAGTAGAAGTGTTACTATAGAAATATGGAAGCAACTTATACCACGGGTTTCAATTTCGAGTATAAATAGGTATTATATGTTTCAGTGGAATGAGGAATATGTTAACATTTTGAAGCTCCTTCTTAAAATACTTCCAACTCAGTAACATAGAAATAATGATAGAAGTATATATATTTCCCTTTTTAAAATTCTTCAATATTATTTTTCATCTATTAATGTAAGTAGGAAAATATTTTAGAAGTTTCATCATTTATTAGAAGACTACATCTATTTTATAAATGTTGTCTTTCTTTTTTTGTTTGTTTATTAGCTTTATATCCTATCTTTATTTTTTATAACTTTATGTAGTGTAGATGATGCCTACTTCTTCAGTTTTTCTTACAGTAATAGTCCTGTGAGGTGGCTTGGACTAAAGAGAATCAGTGGTGGTGTCCTACTGGTTCAGACAGGATCGCCTGAACCGGTAGGGGAAATTGCGGGTGCTTTTGCTTTCACCAAAAGCGCATGCGCAGAAGGCTGCACGTTTGCATGCTCACATTTGCGAACCAGTAGGGAAGGTAAGTGAATCCCACCCCTAGAGAGGATGACTGCCCCAAAGTCACCTAACTGGTTTATGTCTCTAAGAAAAACTAGATCTCACAGTCCTCAGGTTTCTAGTCCAACACTATACATGAAACATTTAACAAGTGATTGAAGTTGAGTGTTCACTATGAATTCAGGTACAGGCATGTGGGATATCAGGTTATTCTTCTATGATCTCTCAGAAAATTGTTCCTGCGCAGATGAAAAATAAAATACATAAATAAAACAAAGCCAGAACTATAAGGAATCTTGAGATTTGGCAGAGGTCACTATAACTCTAAGACAGTGATGGCGAACCTTTTTCCCCTCAGGTGCCAAAAGCACATACACACACACTATTGCACGTGTTTGGGTGCCCATCCCCATAATTTGATTCCCCCCATGTGCCATGTCCCCTGCGCATGCATGTGTACATGGCTTTCTTGGATCCTGGGGAGGGCAAACAATGGCCCAACATGCAAACTGGAAGTTTGGGGACAGACTTCTGGGTTGCCCATGCCGTTTTTTTGCCCTCCGGAGGCTCAACCCAATGCTCAAACTGGAAGTCCGTTCCTGAACTTCCGGTTTGCGTGTTGGGTGGTTTTTCTCCTCCAGAGGCTTCAGGGAAGCCTCCCGAGGGTGAAAATCAGCTGAAAATCTAGGCCGAAAATCAGGTGACCAGCGCATGCATGTGCACTGGAGCTGATAGAGCAATGCCTTGTGTGCCCTCAGAAATGGTTCCGTGTGCCACGTAAGGCATGCATGCCATAGGTTCGCCATCACGGCTCTAAGTGAAATCTCCACCATTATTCTGTTATATGCACCTGGAAAGTACATGTTGCTGGGACACTACACTACAATATCACTAAGAGGCACAATTCTCTTGACCAAGTGCTCAGATGTAGGTGTTTTATGGGTAGGCATAAGAAGTGAGAAATATTTTTATACAAAATGCTGGTCCTTTAGAACTCTTTGCCAGCATAACATGCTAATAAGAAAGCATCATAGGTGTCAAGTTCCATACTAGCTCAGTTGCATATTTAGCAAATATTTTTTTAAAATGGAATAGAATTTATGAGTCACTCTGATTTTCATTCGCCTGGAAGCTTAGCAGTTATTCAATGCATAGCAGAACTCGGGATGAAATCTCACTGAAATCAAAGGGAAGTTTCCTTCTAAAATTAATTAAAGATCATTTTGATATGACTTATAGTTTTGGTGATATGGCTAGTAAAATTCAGCTATAAATGCTGCATATTTAATATATTATTTTATTCCTAATAAATTGAAGAGTTGAGGCAAATGTTGGCAGCAGTAGTAGTAGTGGTAGTAGTAGTAGTAGTAGTAGTAGTAGTAGTAGTAGTAGTAGTAGTATTTCATAGTAAGTCATTAGCACTTACAATACATTGAGGTGTATATTGTATGTCCCAGCTATTAATTGTTCTCTTTTCATGTTTGAAATTTTCAAAGCATTTTCCCAAGACTTGCAAATGCACGGCATTTCCTTCTTTCGGTTCCCTCTTCCTGGCCTGTAGTTTCCTTGGCAACAGTAGGGACATGATTTGTTTTTGCCTTCTTACAGGATATTTATTTTTCAATTTCCCAATCTCATCTTTAATCTCAGGATTTCCAGGTGACCCCCTTTCCAGATGCAATTCTGACCCTTCTTAGCTTTTTCACCTTCAACAAAGATGAACAAGGGATAAGATTGCCAACATCTGAGGAAAATAGGTTTGGGTTAACAGAAGTCAGTTTTCAAGCTGCATTGTGGAGCCCATATATTCCAAAAGTAATATAAAAACAGGTGAAGAATAGAAAGTCATTGGTGCAATTATCATATTTTTCTTCTACACAAAAAAGTTACATTATATATCATAATACATTCTTTAAAAGCAGGGTCATAGACATGGGTATCTTCTAATCTAGACAGATGGATGAAGCAATTCATAATGACTGTGTAAGCTTCTTAATAATATCATTATAAACAGAGATATCAAGAAATCTTGGAAAAAGCAGTACTTTTTTAAAAGAGAAAAGCAGGATTGAAGCAATCTCAAAAAAGAACAGAAACATTAAAGTTATTGTGTCCTAACTGATGAAATAGTGGAATTTGCTACAGACAATGAGATATCCTTACCCCAATCCTTTCTTCAATTGTATCTTTTTATCTCCCTTTTCTCTCATATTTTTCTTTTATATACAGTATTTATATCTCTTCCTGTCTCACATTTTCTTCTAGTAGCACAAGAATACAAATATTGTCATACCATTAACCTAAAAAAGAAAAACTTGGTGGTTGGTTGGATGGTTTGATAGATTGATCGATTGATTGATTTGTATGGCCACCTTTCTTAACTAAGTATACGATTAAGAGTTTTGAACACATCATATCAATAAACAGTAATTTCAAAAAATGCTTCTGGTTTGTATGTCATTCTGATTTCTAAGTATAATAGCCTATATTTTCTTGTTTTAAGTTAATTTTATATCTTTTATAGTTTAGTGAGATGGTGTTGGAAGAAATGTTCATCTGGGTTCAGTTCCAAGTGGGGAAAAAGACACTGGAAATATGGACGTTGCTTGGAAAAATAATACATTACTATAGCAGAGTTGGAAGGGACCCTGGAGATCTTCTAGTCCAACCCCCTGCCTAGACAGGAAACCCTATACCATTTCAGACAAATGGCTATCCAACATCTTCTTAAGGACGTCCAGCGTTGGGCATTCACAACTTCTGGAGGCAAGCTGTTCACTGATTAATTGTTCTGTCAGGAAATTTCTCCTCAGTTCTAAGTTGCTTCTCTCCTTTATTACTTTCCACATATTGCTGCTTGTTCTAAACTCAGGTGCCTTGGAGAATAGTTTGACTCCCTCTTCTTTGTGGCAACCTCTAAGATATTGGAACACTGCTATCACGTCTCCCCTAGTCCTTCTTTTCATTAAACTAGACTTACCCAGTTCCTGCAACCGTTCTTCATATGTTTTAGTCTTCAGTCCCCTAATCATCTTTGTTGCTCTTCTCTGCACTCTTTCTAGAGTCTCCACATCTTTTCTACATCATGGCGACCAAAACTGAATGCAGTATTCCAAGTGTGGCCTTACCAAGCATTATAAAGTGGTATTAACACTTCACGTGATCTTGATTCTAGCGCTCTGTTTATGTAGCTTAGAACTGTGTTGGCTTTTTTGGCAGCTGCTGCACACTGCTGGCTCATATTTAAATGGTTGTCCACTAGGAATCCAAGATCCCTCTCACAGTTACTACTGTTGAGCAAGGTACCACCTATACTGTACCTGTACATTTTGTTTTTCTTGCCTAAATGTAAAACCTTACTATTTTCACCATTGAATCTCATTTTATTAGATAGTGCCCAATGTTCAAGTTTGTCAAGATCCTTCTGTATCTTAAACCTATTTTCTGTAGTGTTGGCTATTCCTGCCAACTTGGTGTAATCTGCAAATTTCCCCATTTATTCCCTCATCCAAATCATTGATGAAGATGTTGAAGAGTACTGGGCCTAAAACAGAGCCTTGGGGTACTCCACTGCATACTTCCCTCTATGGTTTAATTGTGGTTTAATGATTGACAATATCACATGCCCTGGAGCTCCTGGGTGAAAAGGGGGGATCACATGCTTCAAGATGTTGGGTGAAGAAGAAAAAGGGCCAAGATGCTGAGAGTCCCTGAGTTTTATACCCTCTCCTGGCCCCACTTCCTGTCCCTGTCCCTGTGTAAGAAATGTATTCTGATTGGTTGTCAGACTCCCAGGGGCGGGTGTCTTAGGTAACTTTGTAGGCTGTCCTGAGACCCAAGCTTGTTTGCCTTGTTGGTTGATGTAATCTTCCCAGGTGCCATGTGGTGAGATAGGTAGAGGGTTAATCCTACCTTTGTTATGTAGAATAGAATGGCTCAGGCCTTAATGATTCATTGACAAAGGTGGGGGCAAAGTGTCTGCCTCTTTGAGTTTCGACTTCTCTTTTTAAGAGAAATATTCTGCCTTTTTAATATTTCCTTACATATTTCATTTTCTAGGAGACTGATGGGTTTTAACTTCCTACAATGGATTAGGCAATTCAGTTCATGTACTTTAGCAAGTAAGTTTTCAAAACTAATAGTATTTTCACCATTTACTTTTAATTGTTTTTAAGATAAATATAATTTTAATAATATACTAATCTAAAATCTAGTCACTGATTTATTTATTTTGTTTCGTTGTGGAATTTATAAGTTCCCCAAAAAACTCCAATGACTAATTTTCAAAATGACTAATTTTTGTTACCACAATAAAATGTTGGTCATATAATCCACACAGAGTTTTGGAAAGAAGATGCCTATTGTAGATCTCCCTCTCAGATGGAGACTATGGGCTCGGCTAGAAGTCAGGCTTTTCTGTAGTGGCCAAAATTATTTTATATCACTGTGTTTTTAAATCTACTTGATTGTTTCTTGTTGACAACAACCAGCCTTAGAAAATGCAATCAAGCTTTTGAAGTGGTGAATAGCTTCTGCTTTTTAGGTTCAACTATCAATAGCAAAGGAACCGGCAGCCAAGAAATATGTCACAAGAAATATGCAAAGGAGCCTTGAAGTCTTTGGAAATGTTATTGAGATGCCAGGATGTGTCCATACCTAAAAAGATCAGAACTGTGCAGGGAGTGTTTTCTTCCTGTGACATCTATGACAGCAAAAGTTGGACCTGAAAAAGCAAAATAGAAAGAGTATTGATGTTTTTGAACTTTGTTGTTGAAAAGACTACTGTTGACAGCCAAGAAAACAAAGAAATGGATCACTGAAAGAAATTAACGCAGCATTCTCACTCCAAGCACAAATAACTAGACTTAAATTATTCTATTTTGAGCACATTATGCAAAGACTTAGATCTTTGGAAAAAGCTCTAATGCTGAGAAACAAAAGAAAAGAACAACCATCAGTAAGATGGAAAGACTCAATTATAGTGGTTACAAAAAACTGGGAGACTAAAGGATCAGATTTGGGGCAGATTTCCCTCAAAATTTATCTCTATGATTGTCATCTGGAAAATGTTTACAGGAATCACTTCTGTTATGTTCTTATATTGATATTGATGATGTCTTTTCTTTATAAAAAAACAATATGAAAATACCAAGAAGCACTGCTTTTATTATTTTTTAGGTTCCGCAGTATATTACATCATCTCAGGAAAGGCACATGAAACATTTACCTTGAGATTTTAAAAAACCATTAAAGGAAAATATTTGTAACTCAGGGTTGAAACGAGGGGTCTTTGGTGCTCTCTGAGATACGTTATTAGCCAAACTAGGTAACATTATCAGAGCACCTATGGCTAGTTTGGGTTAATGAAACATCTGCAAGAAAACAACCGAGCTCAGAGAGCACCAAGGAGCCCAGTTTAAAGAAAGAATCTAACATATATAAGTTTCTAATCTTTCTGCCCATTCTGTACATTCTTTTTTTTTTTTCAAATATATTTTATTCATTTTCACATTCCATTTTACAGTCACTTATATACTGGATATTTGCTATAAGAAAAGAAATAAAACAAAATAAAAAAGAAAACACAACTCATCAATCACAACCCCACCTGACACTTCCATCCTCCATACACCCCATCTTCCCCCTCCAACTTTCCTTTCCTCCCTCTAACACTCCCCTCCTACTTCCCTTTCCCCTCAAACCTTCCTTCTCCCCTTGCTCCCAGCACGCCCTCCTTACTTTCCCCTTACTCCTTCCTTACTCCTCCCTCTTCTTTCCCTCTACCTCTCCCCCTGGTGTATTCCTTTATTCAACTGTTGTTTATTAATATAATATGATAAAAAATAAAATAAACCAAGGAAAAAAAATATATAAGGAAAGAAAAGGAAAAAAAAAAGAACAACCGTATACAAGTGCATTCTTTTTCTTATTGAGACTATATTAACACCCACCCACCCACCCCCCATGAATCCCCATCCCTAATCCTCCCGACTTCCCAGGGCCCACACCTGGCACTGCCCTCTGTCTAAAGTATCTTATGATCGTATGGATTAAAAATAAAAGTAATATATTTAAAAAAAATAGATAGAAAGAAAATACAAATTATATAAAGGAAAAGCAAAGAAAAAAAAGAAAAGAAAAAAAAGAAAAAAAGAACTCTTTGTATTAAGCTCAGCCCCCCATCTTTATTTATGTTTAAATAGTGTAAATCATTCTATATGTATTTTATTCTCGTCTCTTGCTTCTTTGTTATTTACCCCATCCCCCTGTAGACTCTCCAGTTCATCTTCCTTAACCTTATATTCAGATAAACATTTATACAAATTTGTGTAGACATCAGTATACGATCTAGCTCAAAATAATCTCACCAAACTTTCCCTTCTAGTAAAATTTAAGCAGCGTGGATCATTCCACATATTCAAATATTACTTTACAGAAGAATCAGTTTGCATTCTATCTTAAAATAATCTCATCAAACTTTCCCTTCTAATAGGATTTAAACAGCATAAATCATTCCGCATGCATTTTACCCTCGTCCCTTGCTTCTCTAATATTTACCACTATTTCCCATAGTCCCTCCAAATAATCTTTCTTAACCTTATTTTCAAACAGTAATTCACACAAGAGTCAAAATTTATACAAATTTGTGCAGACATCAGTTTACAATCTAGCTCAAAATAATCTCACCAAACTTTCCCTTCTAGTAAAATTTAAGTAGCGTGGATCAAATATTACTTTACACAAAAATCAGTTTGCATTCTGTCTTAAAATGATCCCATCAAGCTTTCCCTTCTAATAGGATTTAAACAACGTAAATCATTCCGCATGCATTTTACCCTCATCCCTTGCTTCTCTGATATTTACCACTATCAAATTTATGCAGACATTAGTTTACAATCTAGCTCAAAATAATCTCACCAAGCTTTCCCTTCTAATAAAAATTAAGTAGCATGGATCATTCCACATATTCAAATAATACTTTAAACAAGAATCAGTTTACCTTCTATTTTAAAATAATCTCATCAAACTTCCCCTTCTAACAGGATTTAAACAGCGTAAATCATTCTGCATGCATTTTACAAATATACATTCAGCATCACCCCACCAATATCCGATTCCGCTTTCTCTACTGGAGAGAAGTCACAAACCCCCATTCAATCCACAATTTTGACGAATATTTTAGAATGTCTAAATCCTTTTCTACTTCTCCGAGAGAGGGAGAGCTACCCCCTCCATCTTGCAGCCATGTGGTCTGCTGCTTGCCTTCTCCTTCGGCTTGTCTTTCCTCTTTTCCAAGTGAATCAGGAAGTCCCGCCTTCAAAGTCTTGTAATAGAAATCTCGAGCCTCCAAAACAGAATTGAGACGAAGTCTTTGATTCTCAAATGTGACCGTAATGCCGGCTGGGGCCTCCCATTTATATTGAATCTGATGATTTCTAAGCTCTTTAGTTAAGAAGGTATAGTCTCTTCTTGCTTTTAACATCTGGGATGGTATTTCTTTGAAGACAATCAAATCCTGGCCATCAACTCGCAACCTGTTATTGTAAAACTTTTGCATGGTCGCGTTTCTGGATTCTTTTGTGGAGAAATATATAATTATGTCCCTCGGGAGCTGTTGCTGTTCCGCTACCAACGAATTCTGGCGATAGATTTTCCGAATCTGCCAATCAAAATTAAGTCCCGGGCTTCCCACCGCATGGCTGAAGGCTTCAACAAAGGTCTGTTTCAGATTCTCTCGCTCCTTTTCGCGGAATCCTCTGATTCTTATTGCAAATGCCTTCTTGTTAAAGTTTATCATAACGAGCTGTTCTTGAGTATCTCTAATTTTTTGTTGTAATGTTTGGATATTAGTAGTCAAATTAGAATTAGCCTCCTCCAAGCTTTCCAATTTATTCTCCATTTCAGCGGTATAATCTGTCAGGGCAGACACGGCTACAAACGTATTCGCCTTCATTTGGGTAATCTTAGACTTTAAATTACCATATAGCTCCAATACAAATTCTTTAATTTCTTGTTTAAAGTCATTGAGCATTTGAAAGAAAAATTCCTGTGTTAAGAATTCTCCAGTAGAGGGCGTAGGAGACAAGGGCAGCGATTTCATAGTAGATTCTTTAAATTCATTCGTAGATTCTTTAAGCACATTCGTAGAGAGACGCTTCGATTTTGACCTGGGTGCCATTATAAATAAACAAATAAACAGCGCTCTCGCTCCCCTCTGTTTCCCAAAAAAAATTATTTTGTTAAGGAGCGGTCTGCAGGAAGGTAAAGCCGGCTAAGTACATCCCCTATCAGTCACCAACGGAGAGAAATCGCCATTTTGAAGTCCGTTTAAACAAAGAAGCCTCTGGGACAAATGAGGCTGGTATTTAAGATAGTAATAAAAGCATAAATCTCACAGGGGTGGGACCCGCCCGTATTAATCCTAGCTTCAAACAACTTTGCTTTGTCCTGGGGGGGGGGGTCGCCTGTCTAGGGCTGCAAAAAAAAAGCAGCTGAGAAGAACTGGCTGGAGATAAAGGCTCCGCTTACGCTGGATCTAATCTCCGTCCACAGCCAAAAAAAGAAAAAGGCTGTGAATTACGAATAGACCCTAGCCACAGAGCTACTCCCTGCCCCTTTCTAGCCAAAAAGGGGTAATATCTATGATCTTATTTAGATATACAGACCAGATCTCTGAGAGGAGCTCCGTTGAGCCCTCTTCGGCGACAGACTCCGCCCCCAGGAAGTCCATTCTGTACATTCTTGATGGGAGGAATTTTTTTTAGCTCAAACTTTTATTTCCAGAATTTTTTTTGGGGGGGGGGTTCTGTCAGTTTTAGATCAGATTAAGCAAATAGATATATCCGGGTCTTTGTTATAATTGACTCAATTTCTGTAATATTAATAAATATGGATGGTACATTCTATCCTACCCTTTCTCATTCCTAGATGTGCTCTGCCTCCTTGTATTAGATTGGGGTTGTTCCTGAGAGCATGAACATCAAAAGTCCATGCCCAGAGTATATATTCCAAGCAAAATCACCCAAGACTAAAGTCATCCTAGCTGCCCACCTAAAGCATGTAGCTGCCTATGTTGAGCAGCAGCTATATAAAATTATGCTGAAGGCAGATTATTCCTTTATGTTCTTGCTATGAGTTTAGCTTGATCTATATTTGACCAAAATATCCACTTTTATATTATGAATTATTTTGGTGAAGTTATTATTTTTTATGGAATGTGTTATTTGTGGATTATACATTATACATTTATTTCCCATTCTTATAGAATGCGTTCCAGATTAGATTCTTTATTCATTTCTGCTTATTACTGGAATATCTTCCAGGTTCTTCTATTAACTCTAATGTTATATCTGATCATGTTCCAATTACTTTAACACTTCAATTTCAACTATTAAGATATCCTAAGGATATTGATATGTTAATACTTTTTTGTCACAAGATTTTTTTAAAAAAAAAGTTGTTTTAGACAATTACCCTGGCAATTTGTTGAAAGTTATTCATCCACTTAATAGGTTGTATGAAGTAATTTATAAACTGTGTATATAAGGTTATGTTATTGACTTTTGTTCTAAGATGAAGCAAAATTTTTAAAAATTATATCAAAAAATTAAACATTGTTAAAGAGCAGTTACTGGATTATGCAAACAAGAAAACGAGAAATTTATAACATGTTTATATTAGCTAAATTTACAATTGAAGAGCCAGTTTTGATTAATTGTTAAGTTACAGCAATATAATATGTTTAGGAAAAGCCGAGATGGTGTTACGGACTCAGTGAAACTCCTCTTTTTGAGGAAGGATTGACAAGAGACAAGGGAAACATAACCTAGAGTTAGATTGGAGAAAGAAGAGATTTAGAATAGCCACTCCCTGGGTATAGCCACTAGGATTAAAATAGCATAGGTTTAGTCTGCTAAAACTCTGTCTATATGGCTTAAGCAACAAAAAAAAGACTAAACTTTAGCTGAATTGTTCTATGTTGTTCTTGGGCTGGTCAGATGCCAGCTAGGAATCAGGAGTCTATGAGCTCTAATCTTAAGTATGAAGCCATCTGAGTAATCTTGGCCCAGTCACAGGCTCTGACTCCAAGAAAAAAGGTTGTGAGAAATTACTTCTGAAAATCTTGCCAAGAAAAGTGCAGGAACTAATCCAGACAGTTGTCAGGAGTCGAAACGACTTGAAGGTCTAGGGAAAAAATGGGCTATTTTTAGGCTGACATGATTTAATTTTCATTGAGGAAATTGAAATTAAATGAATGGGATTCAGTTGAAGAAGCTGGCCATTTATTGGCAGTTACAACAAGCAAAAAAATCAATGGAGTTTAATCTCTGAAACATTTATTGACAACAAGCAGACACTATTGTAGTCAGAAGTATTAATCAGATTTTCTCTTTTATAAATCAGTACAAATTGGATGATGGGGGGTCAATATGATGTCAATCCTTTTTGTCATATAAATATTTGATGTGATTTTGTCACTTGAAAAAATTGTGAAAGATTTGGAAAGTTTGTCCTAAAGCTGCCTTTTGTTAAAAAGCCCTGTTCCCAAACCCTAAAGAGACAGGAGAGCTTTGCAGTATAGGTAGTCCTCAACCTATGGCCACAATTGAGTCCAAAATTTAAGTCGTTAAGTGAAAAATTTGTTAAGTGAGTTTTGATTTTACAATTTTTCTCACCAGATTAATTAAGAGAATCACCACAGTTCTTACATCAGTAACACGGTTGTTAAGTGAATCTGATTTCCCCATTCATTTTGCATTTCGGAAGGTCACAAAAGGGGATTACATGACTCCTGGAACATTGCAAACATCATAAATATGAGTGAGTTGTCAAGCCTCCAAATGTAAATCACGTGACCATGGGGATGCAGCAACAGTCATAAAAGTGAAAAATGATCATGTCATTTTTCTCAGTGACACTTTGAATGGTCACTAAATGAACTGTTGTATCCCCTACCTATATCCCCATCGACAGTTGACTGAACTTCATTTCTTTGTTTTCCAAATAGTCCTTTCAAAAATATTTTATTGAAAAAGGAGAATAGAGAGTTGCATCATCATAGAGACATAAGAAGTGGGAGGTAGATTTAATTTTGGGAAAGTATTGTATTTCCCTTTTTTCAGAATGGGAACTTGGATGGGTAGAATTTCATCTTAGAAAAAGATAATGAGGCCCTCTTTTTATCTCAGTCATTGTTTCATTTTTAGGAATGAAAATGAATTATGACCAAGTTTATAAATTACAATGAGTCTGAAATGGGAACATCGAGATTCACAACCCTATTGGACCCAGATTGTTGGGGACAATAAGCTGACTCTGTAAACCACTTAGAGAGAGTTGTAAAGCACTGTGAAGCGGTATATAAGTTGAAGTGCTATTGCTATGATGCCTTTAAAAGCATTCTACAAACATTCAGTTCCATTTTTTGTTGGTCTCCAAATCAGCTATTAGTCGGGCAATTGCAACCTTATTTTCTCTTCAGTTGTAAAAGGGGGCAGAAATAGTATATTACCTCTTTAAACATTTCATCAATATGTTATTCTGTTAAAGAGAACAGAAATTGAATTGAAATTGATTTTGTAGTTCAGTTAGCTTGTTTTAAAGAATGAAGCCAGCTCTAGAGAAAGTTCAATGCTACACACTAATTACTCCTTTTAATTACATTCATTTTCTTTCTTTTCCCTTACAAAAAACAGCAAAAAACAAACAAAACCACTACATACTTTAATATTTGTATCACTGTAAGCATTTTTAAAGTAATATAAGCAGACTTTTCTATTTTTACTATAAACATTTGATATTACGGTATACAAAACGGAAAGCATTCTAATTCATTATTGTTTCCATATTGCATATAAAACCTGGGGCTTGAATGGGAGGCATAGTTTATGTATTTATATATGCTGTGTTCATTCATCATGTATACAACATATTAAAATAATTCAATGATAAGATTTAACACTGTTTAAATTATCCCTTGGGGCATAAAGAAATGGCATACCTTATTCAAATATTCAATAATAAAACAAGCTCTGCTTCAAAAATGTAGCAAGAGCACGGGAAGAAATGTGACACCCAAGGCACTGGATAAGTGGAACTGCTTCATCACAGAGGTTTACAATGATCCCACAGAGCAACACATATTAATGCAATAATACAATTACAACTGACAGCAAGCCCAAGAAGAATCTTACGGTTGTACATGAAATAACAGCTTGGGAATCACCTCCTCATAGTCACTCTTGATTGCTACATGCTGGTAAAATAATGAGTTGTTCTATCTAGTGGGATGGAAGAGGGGGGGATCTACTTTTTTTTAAAAAGGCATACAAATTTTAGTCCTGTAGGAAACAGCATCAAAGAAAGGCAGAGTGTCAAAGAGATAAATAAAGGTACAGATGAGATCATCTTTCAAGACTCAACAGTTGTTGCATTACTAGGAAAGCTGCATCTTTGTGACTTTGAGAAAGAATGCACTGAAATACACTGGCAATGTTACAGGAAGATAATTTAAAAATTAGATCTAATTATCTTTTTCCCACCATTATTTTATATGCTAATGAACATTGCTTTAACTATGTGGTAAGCTCTGGCTCTGCCCTAAAGGTCATTTTTGCTTGTTCATTCAGAAGAGTGTGGCTCTTGATTCTTGGCTTCTACCCTCAAAGCCCTATGATGATAACCACACTATGTGTTAGTTGTTCACTAATTTATGAAATTTTACAGTTATCAGGGGATGTATTTTTGAGTTGCAGCATTTAACTGACAAGGCTAGTCTTAAACAGCTACCTGCATAGAGCAGGGGTGGGAACAATAAAAATTGTTCTGCGCAGCAAAAAAACAAGACGGCGGCACCTGGAGAACCAGTTCAGGGATGTGGCAGGCCTGGGTTGCTGCCAGTTCCATTGACCCAGGCCACCAAACCACTACCAGTTTGGCCGAACCACTCTGAACTGGTAGGAACCCACCATACTTCAGCTACAAAAATCCAGATGGCAGCAAAGAGATATTGCATAGACAACTTTAATTTTGAATTGGTGCCAAATAGGCCTTTGGGTTTTTATAGCCAAGATATGATAGTCCTACAGTTGAATCTAATTACAACTGGGATGAGTGACTAGCAAGAAGAAGGTCTTTAAACTTCACTAGGAAGTTTTTTTTTTTAATCCTCAGTGAATCCAACAGCAAATCATTTCTATGCTGTTATAGTGAAAACCACCTGGATGTGCTCATCAAATCACCAGTAGTCAAACTTGATTCAATATTTTTTTTGCTTTTTGTCTCATTGTTGTAAAAACATGGTTTCTGAGTGCATAACAGCATTTTCTGTTCTTTCAATGCTACTCTGCAATAAGCTAATTGAAAATAGATGCTCAGAAGAGCATTCTGAAAAGAACTGTCAACCTGCCACATCTATCAATCAGAGAACCCACATCTACTTTCTTAGCTGAAACTAAGCCTTTATCCCACAACTAAAACCCAAGGATTGAAGAGCAGAAACTAAGCACCAACTATTCAATTGAGTAGGAACATATGAGGTATAGTCTTAATTTGTAAAACACTATGACATTCAATTAAAATAGCTTTTATAAATCTAATAAGAATTTCTGGGTCCTTTACTGTTAAAAATTATTGTAATATAATAGATTCAGTTCATACTAGGTGAAATATACTTTGAAAATAATAAAATACATTAAGTTCCAATAATTTCATTAGGAAGAAAAATTAACAACTCAGTGTGCATAATACCAACCATTTTAACGTCAGTTTCATAATATGTAAAAATATTATCTATAGGATATGATAATTACATTCAGCACATAGAGAGCTTTGGGGGATTTTATGCCCTTTTGCCTCAGAATAACTCTGTTAATAGTTGAGCAAGATTAATTTAATTATAAATGTAAACAAAGAAGAAACCTGTTAATGTCTTTCCTACTGTGGTTATATTTGATATTTTTCACCTTAAACTTGTTAAGGTAAGTATAGGATGGATGGATGAATGGATGGACGGACAGACGGACGGACAAGTGGTAAAAGTAGGCCAGATTGCCGATTTTAGACCTAAGATTTAGGGCCTATTTAATCAACTACTTTCAGAGATTTAACCCCAAATATATTGACGTTGACTTAACCTTTTTTATTCTGTCTCTGTAAATTTACTTTTAAAAAAGTGAGTATTAAACTAGCTTAAGTTTTTTATGTTTGTATACTTCATATTTGGAAAAATAGAGAATGCATTAGCCTATATCAGATCAATACCCTTTGTCCTCCAGAAATTCAAAACCACGATCAAAGTGGAAAATGGTTTCCCCTAACAGTTAATCTAAATGCCTTCTCCAATGTGATGCACATTCACACATTCCTTTTTTTAATAAAAAATTAATTTTTAATTTAAAACAAATACATCATCCTTTTTTACCTGCTATAGAAAGTGTATCAGTTGGTTACAAAAAAAACTTTGGTGCATCTCTTCCATGGTCAACAAACATAGTTCATGTTAACTTAAGTATTTTAACTCAAATATTTATACAGGTCACCATCATTATACCTCCATTTTCATTTGATTATAATTGTTTAACGTCCTTCATCATAAAATATATCAAAGTTAAATACATAACCACATACTGGCCTTTCAATTACTATTTCTAAAATCCTCCACTAACACTAAATCCTTATGTCCTGTTCTAGCTAAACATCCATAATATTTAATAACAAAGTTTTCTAATCCTCCTTTCCAAATCACTGTTTAAAGTTTACATCCAGTTTCCTTATGTTATATCCATATCTATATATGCATTGTTATTCTTATCCCTCCTTTATTTGACTATATCCTGTATCCCCCTAATAATCAAAACTTTAAATGTATCTAAGTTAGTTTTTTTATATTATTATTATTATTATACAATTGTATCACAGCGGCCAGTTGTTTCACCGGATTTGGCATTGGTTACTAGTCGGGCCCCACCCAGGGGCCTAGGACGTCGTAACGTATTTTCGTAATATGCGTGCAGATCCAAGCAGTGCGGCTTTTTGCATTTGACTGATGGTGATTTTGTCAATTTTTAACTGTTTTAAATGTAATTCCAGTACTTTAGGAATAGCACCCAGTGTGCCAATTACCATTGGAATTACCACTGCTGGTTTGTGCTATAGTCGTTGAATTTCAATTTTTAAGTCCTGGTATTTTTATTATTATTATTATTGTATTATTATTATACAATTGTATCACAGCGGCCAGTTGTTTCGCCGGATTTGGCATTGGTTACTAGTCGGGCCCCACCCAGGGGCCTAGGACGTCGTAACGTATTTTCGTAATATGCGTGCAGATGCGTATTTTTAATTTATAATCAGTCTGCGCAATTTTTTTACAGCAGCTGAGTATGTGATCAACAGTTTCATCAGCTTCTTTGCAAAGTCTGCATTTGGCATCATCAGAGGATTTTTCGATTTTGGCCTTAATGGCATTTGTGCGGATAGCTTGTTCTTGCGCAGCCAGGATTAGTGACTCTGTTTCTTTCTTTAATGTACCTGTTGTTAACCATAACCAAGTTTGTTCACTGTCCACTTTATCTTTTATTTTTTCCAGAAATTGGCCATGCAGTGCTTTGTTCTGCCAACTCTCCATTCTTGATTTTATCACATGTTTTCTGTATTCTTGTTTCGTCTGTTGGGCCTTCAGTAGTTTTTTGTTCTTTACTTCAATTAATAGATGTTCTTGACTTTCTTTTAAATAATCAGCCAGTGCATGTTTTTCTTCTTCAACTGTTTGCTTCACTTGTAATAATCCTCTGCCACCTGATTTTCGGGGCAGGTACAGTCTATCAGTATCACCACATGGATGTAAACTGTAGTGCATTGTCATTAGTTTCCTGGTTTTTCGGTCCAAAAGGTCCAAATCAGCTTGTGTCCAGTTAACTATACCAGCTGTGTATCTTATAACTGGTATTGCCCAGGTATTTATGCCCTTGATTGTATTTCCACCATTCAATTTAGATTTCAAATTTTTCCTAACTCTGTTGGTGTACTCTCGCCTGACAATAGCTTTTACTTCTCCATGCTTGATGTTATCCAACTGCAGAATGCCTAAGTATTTGTAGGCTTCATTTTCGTTGCATTTAATTAGTTGGCCATTGGGCATTTCAATTCCCTCACATGCAGTGATTTTGCCCCTTTTTATGGATACAGTGGCGCATTTTTCCATGCCAAACTGCATTGAAATATCGGTGCTGAATACTCGGACTGTGTTTGTCAATGATTGGATTTCTATTTCTGACTTTCCATAGAGTTTCAAATCATCCATATATAGTAAATGCGAAATTTTTTCAGCTTCTTTGGCTGTTTGGTAGCCTAATTTCATTTTTTTTAAGATTACTGATAGTGGGATCATTGTGATGATGAAGAGAAGAGGTGAAAGTGAATCACCCTGGAAAATTCCTCGCTTGATATTAACCATTCCGTAGATCTCATTCCCTACTGCTAACTCAGTTTCCATTGTTTCATCGCCTTTTCAGTAAAGGATGTAATATTTTTGCTAATGCCAGTTGTTTCTAAGCATTTTATGATCCAACAATGTGGCAGTGAGTCAAATGCCTTTTTGTAATCAATCCAGACCATATTCAAGTTCGTTTTTCTGTTCTTACAATTTTCTAATATCATTTTATCAATTAGGAGCTGATCTTTTGTGCCCCTGCTCCTTCTTTTGTTGCCTTTTTGCTCTACTGGCAAGATGTTGTTTGTTTCCAAATAATCCATCATGTTATCTGCAATAATGCCTGTGAGTAATTTGAAGGTTGTTGGCAAGCATGTTATTGGTCTGTAGTTTTCAGGTGTTGTTCCTTTACTTGCATCATTATTATTATTCCTCGCTTGATATTATTATTATTATTATTATTATTATTATTATTATTATTATTATTATTATTATTATTATTATTATTATTATTATTATCCTTGTATAATCCAAAGGGATTGGTAGTCTTCCTTACATGGGTACCATTCAATATTCATATCCAATTATACTCATCATAACACTACACATTGTATACATTAGTAACATTATCAGTTGTTTATTTAAGCTATATCTATTAACAATTAATTTCACTGTTTAACTAGTTTTAAATTATATTCTTCCATCTATCAACCTGTATTTTTCCAATAGCAAAACAATCTCATATTTTCTGCCGTTTGTGGTGCCAATCCTCTAATCATCTTCTTGATCAGCTTTGTATGGACTTCTCTTAGCAACTCCTTGCTTGTAAGATCTCTCATATAATCTTCATGCCCTCTTTCTGTTTCCTTATTCAGCTTGTCTTTGATTGTCAGCAGTGTTATCAATACTTTTGCTAATAGAATTTTTTTCTTTAAGTCCATAGATTCTTTAATTTTTTTCTTCTTCTATATCCTGCTCTCTGGAATAGATTTCCTCTCCATTTACTTCCTCTTTCAGTACTCCATTCTTTCAGGAACAAACCAATTACCATCAATATCAGCAGGTTTAATCTCTTTATATTCATTTTCCGCTTAGGTTTTTTGAGTTTCAATCACTCTGTCCTGCATTTGATAAACGTCCTCATTTTTTTCATCATATTTTATTGTTATGTGCTCTAAGTATTCCAATTTTTCCTCTATTCTTTCATATATATTTGATAATTTCTGTATATCTGAAAGTATCTTTTGCAAATTTGAGACTTCTATTTTCTTTTGAAGTTGTACAATTCTAACAAACACAGCTGCTCTAGCTTGGAAGGTTAATAAGATTAAAGCATAGATTCATAAAGGATGTTGTTTCCACTTCAAAGGGCTATCTGTGTGCTTCGCTTCTTATCACTCTCTGTAGCCATGCAGTAAAAGTTTGTGGTGCCAAGTCAAAAACAATCCATGAAAGAACAAAAACCTCCCAGCCTCCGAGCAGCAGTAACACTGTTAAAACATTTTCTTTTGTATCTTTTTTGTATTTCAAGTTAGAAAAAGGAGTCCAATCTTTAAATGAATTAGAAAAATACCCACAGAAATGAAAGAGGAAAACTTTAGCCTATAGATTACAGAGAATCATAAAAAAAAGATAGAAGAAGAAAACTTAATCCATCCATTTCGAAAGGCTTGCATAAATTCCATCCATGAAGATAGTATTTAAAAAGTAAGACAACCACTGTCCAAAACCATTCCAAATTTAATTCCGCCGCTTGACTCTTCTATTCTTCAATTTAAATTATTTTTTAAGTTTTTATAGCCAGTCTCTTTTTTAAAACAGTAAAAGTTCCTCACCAGCTAGAAACACTTTCACTTTCTGTATCCTTCCATTTTGGAACCGCCCCGATTTTGTCAGCCTTGGCTGGATTTTTTGCCGCCAGCTTGAAGAACTTATCTTGCTTCTTTCAGGGATTTGGCAATATCCCTGAGATCAGCAAGATGTATTCTTCTGTTAACCGTCTCTTTGGGATAGTGTAGGTCCGTTTGGATCACCCAGCAGCAAAAGTATTGGCTGCGGTCTCAGAGCATCGAGACCGCACGACCATGTAGTCATGACGTTAGCTCCTCCTCCTACATTCACACATTCCTGATGGAGAAGTATAGAAAAGTATCTAGCCAAGGTTACTCTTATAAATGTAGTTCATGAAGAATATTGATTCTGAGACTGGTGCAAAATTAGAGAATTATAATACAAAATGGCAATTTATTTGTTTGCTATATGTGATGAATAATATTTAATAATTTATAACAGCAATGTCAAACTAGAAATTAAAAATTATTGGATGAAATTACTGGTGCCAGTGTATTTATTCCCAGCAAACTACATTTGAGTCTTACAACAACAAAAAACAATAAAAGAACTGTGTGCATGTGGAAGAAATGACAAAGAAAAATAGCCTCTTTCTTAATATTTCGATGTTACAGAAAGCTTTTTTTAAAAAAAAATCTGGTAACTTATTTCTCCTTAGATTATTTTTGCATAAGTGTCAGTGATATTGGACAGGCCCTTTTGCCAATCAGTTGGAGCACTGCATTAAGCACAATGAACGTGAACATATTAGAATTATTCCAACTTCTTTTACTACCCAAATATTGTCAGCGCTTTACTATTATATGCAAATAAGCCTCTCAGAATAAAATGAAATGCATTTACTGTTACAGAAAAGTTGATGGAAAATATAATGATAGTAGTATAACATATGCATATAAATGACTCTATTGCATCTGCATCTCTGTTGGGTATTGCCGCTGGTGGTGGTGTTTTGTTCTGCTTTCAAAACCTAATACATCTTTTTTTTTCCTTTTAGTCTTACGTTCATAGCGAATTTCCCCTACAGAACATTTAGTCTTTCTTTTACTTCAGCGAACATAGCTTAAACTCTTCCCCAGGGGAAGATATAAGTGGCTAAATTTGCCAAATTTTTAATCTTCCAAATATTCAGATCTAGGAGAAAAATGAATAGTCTTAGATGCCTTTTTGTAAATGCTCAATACATTTTGTTTCATGTAAAGAAACATGTGGTGTTGTGGTATGTTTATGTTATGTTTATCAGAAGCCATTTTTTTTAACTTCAGCTCTGTTCTCCTATTTGGTAGAATGCCAAATGTGAAATGTCTGCAAACACCACAAAAGAGACATTTGCTCAGAATCTGGGCCAGTTAGTGCCTTCAGAAGAGAAGAGATTTGATCTGATAGGCAGGTGGATAGTCTGCAGTTCTTGATAAATGCTATGGAAGGGACAATGGTGATGGAAAACGTTCATATACTATGTTACTGCTTTTATTGTGTACAATTCTGTGCACAAATGTATCCAAATACATTCATTAATCTTTCCTTTCTGCTCATAATAGTTTCTGGAAAGTTAATTTATTTTGGATTATGATGGAGAAGAAGATTTTTAAAAAGAAAAAGAAAAACCTCCCTAACATGGCCTCCTACCAGGTAATAATTTAATTTAAAAATTTGACAATTAATATGAAACATAGTTTAATCAATACAGGGTGTGGCCTTAATATTTAGAAACTTTTTAGCCCCCTTGTAGACAGTTAAAATATAGGGTGACCAGACATACCGATTTCAGCGTGACAAGCACGCTTTATAACAATTTTTCCCATGTCCCTCCGCCTTTTAAAAAAGTCCCAATTTTCTGGCTTCATGTTGAAAGCCCAGTGGATTTGCTTAAGAAATCCTAACCAGGGCAAGACAAAAGACAGCCTGTCTAATCCCTCTCTCTGTCTGTCTCAGTACTTTCATTGAAGATATTAAAACGTTAAAGCAACAAAACGGACCTCCCCCCCCCCCAGTGCCGGTCGCGTTTACCTCATTTTATAAGAAAAAAATGATCTACTACCATAGAGCTGCAGGAAATGGCTAGAGACGTCGCCAGTGTTACTTCCTGCATTTTCCGGAGGGGAGGGGCACGGAGGTTGGAGGAATCCAAAATGGTGGGAAAGTTTCTTTGAAAAATATTGGCTTGGAGTTTCTGCCTGCTGGTAAGTGTGCTGGTTTTTTTTTTCTTTTATTTTTTTAATGCATTTTAAAATAATGTAGGTTTTTAAAAATGTGCAGCTGCTGTTTTTTTATTCAAAACAATATGTGATGTGCCATGGAAAAATCATTTTAAAAAACCCCTGAAAGAACAAAAGGTTTTTTTAGGGTATTTTCCTGATCAAAACGATAATTGTTTCTGCATGACACCCTTAATCACAAATAGCCAACTACACTTCGTTCTAAATAGTTTTATTTCCTTTATTGTATGCGATTACTCAAGTCCAAAAACTGAGTTAATTGCATAAACTCAGCTCCACAATTTACTAAATATACAGTTACAGGAATTTCATGTATAGTATGCTGTCTCTTAGGGTTTATTGAACATAGGAGAATAATATGAGAGGGATTTGATGTAAAATAAGCTCTTTTAATGAATTCAAAATCAACGCAGCAGACAAGACATGGGAGTGAACATAATACACACTTTAACAATTTTTTTTTCTTTTAGCCATCAAATACTGCAGCAAGTGTGTCAGTAATAATAGCAAGACAGGCATAGGATTTTCCAGCCAGGTTAATTTTACTTTTTTATGGTTTTGATGTTGTATTTAATTTTATCTGTATTAGAAACTTATGAAGGCTGTGCAACATTTTGAGGTGATATAGAGTATGTAAAGGCATGAATACCGTAGAACCTCTGGTCACAACCATAATTCGTTCCATAACATTGGAACACTGATTTGGTCATGAATCAAACCTAATTTTGGAAATTTGGCGCTTACAAAAAAAATGGTGCAGAAGGGGAAATCAGCAGCGGGGGGGGGCAGGGGGAGAATGTGAATATTTTGGTCAGAAGCGTTCTTGACCAGAGGTTCTACTGTATAACATCTTCACTTAAGACTTAAGATTCACTTAAGATATAACATCTTCACTTAAGATTCACTTAAGAACTGTGACAAGAAAGGTGGTATAGTGACCAAAGTTACAATGGCATTGAAAAAAGTGACTGATGACCATTTTCACACTTAGCGACCATTTTCACACTTAGCGACCGTTGCAGCATCCTCATGGTCATGCGATCAAAATTTTGATGTTTTGCAACAGATTCGTATTTATGATGGTTTCAGTGTCCTGGGGTCATATAATCACCTTTTGACAAAGTCAAATGGGGAAACCAGATTCACTTATGTTACTAACTTATCAGCTGCATTTATTCACTTAAGAACTGTGGCAAGAAAGGTGATATAGTGACCAAAGTTACAATGAAAAAAGTGACTGATGACCATTTTCACACTTAGCGATCATTTTCACACTTAGCAACCATTGCAGCATCCTCATGGTCACGTGATCAAAATTCGGATGTTTGGCAACAGTTTCAATTTATATAGTTATGTTGAAATAAAAAAAACATTACAATACTATTTTTACGTTGTATGAAAATTTTTGTTGCTCCGTATAAAATTTTTAATCAACCCCTCCCCTGGTCAAAGGTGTCCCTCTTTACCAATCTGAAAATCTGTTCACCTTATTAAAATAGGCCACGTTATTTTGAATGCCTGGTTTCTATCTACCAGGCAAAGAATGACATTATCAAAGCTTTGCCAAACCTATTTAATTTTTGCTTTTTGTGAGTTCTTTCCATTTTTGCTATGTTATGAGACATCTGCTGCTGGTCTAAAATGACTACAACAGGGCTATCAAACTCATGGCCCATGAGCCAGATATGTCACATGCTGACCATGCCCTCGCCCAGTTTAGCAAAGGGGGGGAAAGTCCCTATACATTATGTGACACTGCCATGACAATGGGAGTGTGACAACCCTATACTACAACATTGATTTTCATATGTGTTGTTTATTGCAAACTATTCCAAATAAAATGTTTTTATGTTAATAAATACACGACTATTAAAAATATGGAATATTCAATAGAATACTGAAGATGAATTCTCTACTTTGGCCAGGGCAATTGAAAGCAAACAAACAGCATGTTGACAAAAGAGAGAGCAAAATTTTGATAAATTATTCACAACAACAAAGTTACCAAAAACAAAGTTATCTCCCTTGAAATGCTGCCAAAGACCTAATTGCCAATTAGTTTTACAAGGCCAAACGGAGCACAAACTTAGAGCTTGAACCGACTAGATGAACTAATTGCTTCCTGCACAGGGTAACGTCAGTTTGCTCCTCTTTTATGTCTCATCTCCAAGACTTACTCCTGAGTCACTCTTTTTTTCTTAATTGTTCTTGCCTTCTGGCAGCTCTGTGCATGTGCACACTGGGAACAGGCTCACACTGCTCTTCTGCCTTGGTGATGTCAGACTCTGGAGGCTCCGGAGGCAGCACATAACTACCAGATGGCCCGGGCCCCCTCTCTGCCTCCGATGCAGAGCCCTCATCTGAGCCTTCCCCAGACTCCAAGACTGGCCCATCTTTCTCCCCAACCTCCTCACTGTCTGACTTTGCGGCCAGCTCTCAAGGCCACCAGCAGAACACAATAATATTCTGCAGATGCCAAAAAGACCAAAATTGAATGAAAAAGGTTCCAAAACATTTCCATGACTTCTAATAAAGCCTACATCTGTATTGATGTTCCAGACAACTCTTGCCAAGGATCTGATTTAATGACTTGAGGAAACTTTTGAAATTAGGACCAGGGCCATATATATCCTTGTGCCACAGGATTATAATATAAACATTTTGTTGTATTTTACAATAAGATCCACTCACAAACTTGAATACATGACTATTATACTTTTTAGAAAGGGTACAATATAATCTATTACATTTTCATCCAAATGCACCAGAAAATAGAAATTCTTTCTAATTCTGTCACTTTTAATTTCACTGATAATTTAACATTAAAAACAAAAAGTAAATTTTAATTCACAAGTTTGGTTTGCTTTATTTAAAATTAAATCATTTGGGGTTTAAGAAATTTTCTATAGTAATTAACTAACCTTTGAAAAATGCCCTTTTTAATTTCCTCCTGACAACCTAACTAAAAAAAATGAGATCTTATAACTTTGGCACAAAAGTGACTATAATGGTGTAGAAAATAAAGCAAATGTTGCATGAAAGCATTAAATAAATTAAAATGTTTCTCAAACTTATATTAAAAAGTATCATTTTGATTATATCACCTTCAAAAATAAAATTTACACATTTAATATCAGTTTTTAATTCGGCATAATTAAGCAGGAGTGATTTTCAAGAACTGTTTAAAAATAAAAAAATCCTAGATAAATAAATTCTAAAACTTGTAGTTCTTCACATTGGTTTCCTTTATAGTACAATGATATAAATGTATACTCAGAATGAAGTTAAACATAATTCATCCTAAGCTTTGTTCCCAGATAAGCGGCATTCTTTTCTTACAAAGAGGAATTGTAAAATAATGTTTACTGGAGATTCAAAAACAGTGGAAGCTGAGATAAGGTAGATTTAAAAAAAAATTAAAACAACTTTCAGTCATCCTGGTTTATGGGGGAGGTGTGTTAGAAATATATATATATATATATATATATATATATATATATATATATATATATATATATATATATATATATATATATATATATATATATATATATATATATATATATATATATATATATATATAGTTGGACAGGGCCACATATTTACTCCTTCTCCTCCCTCCTCCTATTTAGTCTCTATTTAGTCTCTCCTCTAAAAACAGCAAAAAAATTGTCCCTATTGGAATGGAAATGAAGATTTCATGAAATGAAGAATATGGAATTCAGCAGATCAGTTCATTTATTAGTGAAGATTTTGCCCTTTGCTATTTCATGTCTTCCCAGATATGCATCTCCAATTGATCCATATTTGTGTAACACAACTTTCTCTTTCTGTCCCTTCACCTTCTCATCTCTTAGTTATTTTCAAGAATAAAACTCATAACTATATTAAAATTTTGTTCCAGTCAAAACTCTAATTAAGTGTATATTCATGTACTGAGAATACCTATTTAATGGTTTGCTGCAATGACGCCTGTGGACTTAGCCATTCTGCTTTTTATCTGTTATTCCTGTAATGGAAATACTTGCGCAGGATTCAGTGGAGGACAATGAAAATCAGGACACTATAAAGAATACAAATAAATGAGAAATAAAGTAGTTAGGTCTAATTTTGTTGTACCACCAGCTGTGAAGCTGAAGCAGGCTTTTGTAACTTAGGGCTGCTGAATCTGATGATGGGACACCAGAGATTACAGAACCACAGACCATAAAATTAGAGCTAGAGATCATGTCTCTGAATGGGTGGAGTTGAAGTTTGTTGGACAGACATTTAGTCCAACAAAATAAAAAATAAACAAAGTAGAAAGCCACCATAATGACAAGCACCCATCATCACAATAGGCAGCTTCAAAAATTCATTTTAATTTTCATGAGGGTAAATGCATGCTTGCGAGTTTCTGTATAACTGCAACCATATATCCTGCCATCTTTTCCACACTATTTTAACCCTTATCACTGACTTTGCTGCTTTGTTTGCTGACTTTATCTCTCAGCCATTCTTTCTGACAGAAAATAATACTGAGTTTAGCAGTAAGTAGAAAATGGAACAGCTGCCTTCTACTCCTGCAAAGCATTTATTAAAAAAGCAATATTTGCAAAGAAATAATTCATTCATTTTTCATATCAATTTATATATGTTGCATCCATTTTGAAAAAAAAAATCATGAAAAGTTTTGTAATAAGATTTGGAATGAGAGCCAAGCAAGCTGGACCAGTCCTTATCTTAGTTGGAGGAAGGACAAGTAAACCATTGAGGAATATCACTATTCACTTTCATTATGTGTATGGAAGGAAGGAACCTTCATGTAACTTTATTATTTATTTATTAAACCAGTTTTTATAGTTGTCCGTCCTACAAACAAGCAACTCTGGACAGCCTACAACAGATCTAAAAAAAAACCAATAAATATAAATATATTTTTAAAATAGGCTAAAATATGGTCCTGCATTGGTGCATTATATTGTAACAGCTCATCAGACTCTCAAATTAAATGAGAAAGTTGGTCAGGGAGCAACATTAGAGAGATCCTGAGTCTTAATGAACCTCTATGTATTTGTGTGCTTTCAAAAATTGATGTTCGTATGAAACCATAATTCAATACCCTTGGTAACATGGAGAAGCAATGTTTGTTATAGATTACAATAATGAAAGTGAAGAAATAAGTAGTTGAACCTTGTTTACAACAAAAGTACCAATACCTATTAATCTCAGAAATTTGTGATTTGTTCCTCATTTTTAAATTTGTAGATTCACTTTTCTCATTAATAGATAATTTGCTTCTCTTGTAGTTTTGATTACATATGATTACCAGCCCAACTTAAACCCACAACTAGATAATAACTGCAAAACATAAAGTGATGTCTTTGATTTCTGTAAGGAAACTTAACATTTGTTATATTATAGTTTCAGAGTTCCTTGGGGTATTAAAAAGTAGGTTTTTGCCAAGTCTAAATTTCCCAGATTTCTCACTCTGAAAACATTGCTTTATGATAATAGCCAGGTGTATTTGAATAGCAGAAAAATTGCTTTTAATTTTGTCAAAGTCTAGTGAGTGTAGTATAATCTGTCATCAAGCAGCAGGAATCTCTCTTCGCAGCTGAAATAGATTTGACATTTTAGCTTATAGTAAGCATTAGACATCAGCGCATCACTTAACAATTTTTCAGAGGCATAAATAAAGAACACACTGAGCAAATTGATAAAATTTGGTAAAAGATTTTGATCAGCATGAAAACAGCAGAGTTAAGAAATGCTGTCACAGTTTTCTATTGAAACCACTCAAAATGATATGACTACATTTATATAACAATTAACATGGGCAATTTCCTCCCTTGAATTGGTTTCAGTTTCTTTAGAAGTTGATAATATTTCTAATGCTAATAAATATGATTTGATGGGATTTAAATTTATCATTTGAGAAAGACTAAAACTCTGCTAGGATTTGAGTTAATTCTATTGTTTTCACTGCTGACTACCTAAACTATTTCCAAATTCAGCATTTGCTGTGTCGCAAATTAGATAAATTCACTTATACTAGCTACCAACTACTGTAATATTTCTCAGGTTATGGTACTACATATATTTTCTTAGAAAACTAGCTCCTTCCTTCTATTCTTCCTTCCACAATACCATTTTTGTTTCCTTCACTTTCTTTTCTTGAATTTCAATTCAAGAATTATTGTTGTTCAGTTGGAATTTACTAGGACCTAATTATTTTGGCTTTACAATCCATGAACAACAAATTTAATAGTAATTTTATGAGGATATATATTGCTGGTATGCAAAATATGTGGTCCATGGGTTCCAAGGATTTCCACTTCTTTCATTTTGTGCCCCCAAATCACCAAACATCAGCACTACGACATCCTGCACAAACCCCCTTTATTTCCTAATACAGGTAATCCTCGAGTTACGGTAGTTCACTTAGCAACCATTCAAAGTTGTAACATAACCCCCCAGTACTTACAACACAGTCCTGAGATTATGAATGTTGCAGCACAATGGCAGTTGTTCACCCTTACAAATGACTACAGAGGCACTGCAACATTCGCCTTTCCTATTCCCCTCTTGCCAGGTCTCCACAGGCACTGCACCTGTGGAGACTCACTTATCTTCGAAGATATAGAGAGCCTTCAGTTTCTTTGCCTGCTTCAGTGCATTTGCAAAGAACTATGGCCTAAAATACTGTGAGATCACACAAGATCAGTAGCATATCTCTCTTGATCTCACAGTACTTTAGGCCTCAGTTCTCTGTGAACAGAGGCCTGCATGTTATTCATGGCAAAAGGCCTTGCAAGCCAATGGAAGGATTTAAGGCACCACTAAGTCTGAAAGCTTCTAAGGGGCTATGATCTTGTGCAACTTCAGGCACAAGAGAATGGGTGCCTAAAGTTGCATGAGAGCATGGCTCCCAGAAGCATCTAGTCTAGGTGCACAGTGTTTGCAAGCTGATGGATTTTTTGAAGCAGCGCAATTTAGCTGCCTCAAAGAGTCCTGTTTGCTTGCAAATGCTTTGCGCACTGAAGCTGGAAGCCTTTGAAGGAGACTCACTGAGGCTTCCCACCACTCCAGAAGCAGTGGGCAGCTTCAGTGAGTCAGCGAAGCCGAGCAGAACATGCTTGTCCCACTCTCCTTCTGCTCTCACCACTCTACTTTTGGAGTGCTGGGAGCATAAAAGCAACTGTGGCAGAGAGGAGACAGCATTTAATTAATAAATATAATAGCCAAAAACAATGAAATTAAGTAAAAAGTCAATATAATGTTATGTTCTCTTAGATTTTAAAATAGTGTTTTAAATTAATAATTCTTTCCTTATCTAATCTAATAATACAAGGTTTTTTTTAGTTTTTTTTCTGAGTTAATAAAGGGCACATAAAATGTTATATTCCATCCTCTACTGAGTTGAATCCAAGGGTGGGTTACAGATTATTTTACTGCTGATTCACTCAGGGATGTGCTTCAGGTGCACAAGTGCACTTGATGCATGTTATGCACCCATGCGCAATAGTGAAAAATTGCTTCTGTGCATGCACAGAAGCAAAAAACAAGATGGCGGCACCTATGGCGCTGCCAATAGAACTGATTCAGGGGCATGGGCAGCCAAGTTACTACCTACTTGGCCAAACCTTTCTGAACCGGTAGGAACCCACCTCTGATTGAATCCTTCTACTATGCTGCAGTTTCTACTATAAAGGCACAGCCAACCATATTAATCCTTTCAACCAAATTTGATTTAATATTTTGTATCCTATTACAATTTGTTCTGAGCAAACTAGAACATTTTATTGAACTACAATGCTTCAGAGTCATATAGGTTGAATGTTATGCCTAGTTTCACATTTTAAGACTAGCAGATTGCACTGCTTACTACTGTACTTCTCTGCTGAATTATCTGGCATTCAGACTTAGATTCTTTGGAACATTGCCTTCTAAATGTCTTTTTCACATCCAATCACAATGTAATGGCAAATTAGCAGTTTCCTGCTTTGTAAAATTGGAATAAGAATAAATTACTGATTGAAAAACTGGGCACGATGATAGATAGATGATAGATAGATGATAGATAGATAGATAGATAGATAGATAGATAGATAGATAGATAGATAGATAGATAGATAGATAGATAGGAGGGGCAGTGTTTGTCAACCTTAGCAACTTTCAAATGTGTAGATTTTAACTTCCAGAATTCCTCAGTCAGTCATGCTGTTATCTAGAGCAATTATAACATTTTTATAATAGCACATAGTGTTATAATACTTATGCACTGAGGTTCATTTTAAACTCTTCCCTGCATAATTAAAGTAGAATACAAATACATTAAACATTATATTTTCAAGAGTATGAGGGACAGATCTGCAAAGATCAGAGGGCCTTGTATCTTGCAGGCAATAAGTGCATCACTTTCAGCACTAGTTTTATGTATTCCTGTTTAACTACTGCACTTAACAGTCAAATAGCTGAATTTTGAACCAGCTGCAAATTCCAGATCATATTTGAAAGTAATTGTGGCATTTACGATACAACATCTTTAC
Source organism: Thamnophis sirtalis (assembly GCF_051295495.1). Lineage (NCBI taxonomy): Eukaryota > Metazoa > Chordata > Lepidosauria > Squamata > Natricidae > Thamnophis > Thamnophis sirtalis. Next base: position 47,953,021 of record NW_028261388.1, read on the forward strand.
ATAAAGGCTCCTAGATAACCCAACCTATTGTAAAGCAATCCAGGTGACCAGAACGAAATTGATATCTGTTATACAGAGAAAAATCTTTCCTTTTTTGTATTTTGTGTTTCATGGTTCTACTCCAAGTTATCTGATTTCAACAAATCAAATAAATAGCAGTGAACATCACCAAAGCAAAGGAGATATAGACTAGAAAGCAACTAGATCAATTTCTTATGGATAAGGAACTGCAGAGTGAAATGGACAGTCCTATAAACAACAAATTATTTATCTTGTATTAAGAATGGCTGACTATAGCTTTGAAAGAAGGCAAGCTAAAGCATAATGTTTGATATTGGAGAAGTTCAAAGACCTTCCATGGACCAAGTTACACTGCAAAGGTATATAAAACTACTTGAGTAGATAAAATTATGGCACCAACAAGAGTTATAGCATACTCAATGCTCTTGCAAACCTGACCATAAAACAAAGCTTTTATTTACATCCTGTTGGTTTTCCATTCTTCCTAGGACTGGATGAAGAAAGATTAACTACTTTCCTGAAATGAAACTGACAACCCTTTCTTTATCTCTCATCAGAATACCCTCTCCAGAGGTTCTTCCCCCTCCCACCATGCTTTTTTTTTGCAACTCTACTGCTTTGAGATCCTAATTTACTTCTCAGCTATCAGGTGATTTGTGAGCCAGCATAGCAGAACTGAACTACTTTCTTCAAAAGTAATTCCTCACACACACAAAAGTAATAAGAATGAACAACAAATAATAATATGGAAAAGAAATTTTAGGAAGTGAAAAAAGTGCATAATCATGCTCCATTTGTATAATCAAACAGAGAAGCTATGAATTGTTATGATGATCCTTACCAGTTTTTTGTACAAACAAAGGGAATTGGCTGAGTCAGCCACATACCACAGATCTGTTTTGATTTCTTGATGCTCTCTCAGATTGTGTGTTTGCTTGCACTGATGATGTTGCCTAGATAGGTAATAAAACAACTTCAAGCAAACAAACAAGCTCAGATAATTTCAAGACTCCATAGTTCAATTTTAAGCTACAGATATCTTTTCTATAGGAAACTTCTATTTTACCAGAATGCTTTTCCAGATGATGAGCTATATACTGTATAACTTACCTCCTGGAAAAATGGATCACAGGACCTCAATGTTTCTGTCTATAAAGCTGGAGAAGCATGGATAAATTGTCAACATTGACTAAGACAGGTAGAATAGAATTCTTACTCAGCAAATCTTTCTCATCAGACACTGATAAGTGTTTCAAAATTTTAACTACTTGATAAAAAAAGATGGAAATCAACGGTAATATTCTTGCAGAATAATGTAAATAAGAATCAGCAACACTGGAGGCAGATAGTCAGGTAAACTACCTCTCTGTCAGACCCTCCCAATTATAGGATTTGATAAGACTAGAGGAGAGTACAATAGTAATACCTTCAGATCTCAAAGCAACTAAATTAGCTTCTTCATTGGAAAACTAGTTTCAGTCATCAAAAATGACCAAAAAGAAAGCAGAATCCTAGTTTCTGTGCCTCTGATTTGATTATAACCTCAGTACAATCCCTTTAGTTTGGCATATCATCTAAATTTTGGCTTCTAAGTTTTAATTACCCTAAATTATCCTAAAATACTTTCTGTAGGCTAAAAAATATGACACTGAGATCTAGTCTTGCTTGAAGCACATAGACAGCTGGTGACTTTTGGCCAGTCACATTTGCTCATCCCTAGGAAGGACTGCCAAGCCATTTTGAAAAGTGTTGCCAAGAAAACTGCATGGAATTTTGCTGCATCATTCAATCTGCTTCTCTCCAGTAAGAATACAGAATTTAGCAGGATGCTATAAGTAATAAAATTTTAATATGTGTTTTTGGTGACATAAAGACCAAGACAATTTAAGTGTTGGGGCATGCAACCAAATCCAATATTTTATCCATAGGGGCAACATAATCTTTTTGGTTGGTAGAACTGCTGTAATACAGATTATAGAAAAAAGAGATAAGGAATTGTTGAAGAAGATTTAAGAAGTGGGAAAAAATTCTCAGTTTTTTAGAGGAAACAAAAATATTTGGTCCATGGCACCTATCCTAGTATCAGCCAATTTAAGTCACCTAAATTCACTTGTAATCAAGTTACAGAGGAGCATTTGTTAGAGTCCATTGCTGGTCCAGCCTTGCACTGGGTTCATTTTACCGGGCAGAAATTAAACCAATCATCGTGCTGAGAGAGAAAAATGAGGTTTAGTACTTTATTTCTGCTCATAAGTAAAGATGGATGCCTTGGATTCATGTCCAAATCAAGTGTGCCTGCTGATATTCAACAAGCTGGTTTTATTTTATATAACTGTGTATGATGATGTTTTAAGCATTTAGTCATGTCTGACACTTGGCAACTTTATAGGGAAGTGCCCTCCATGCTACCCTGTCAAGCACAGCTTCTTTCCACCAGGTAAAATGAACCCATGTTTATCAGATTTGAAGTTATCAAGCCAGCATGTTCGTTGCTTGTCCCTTCTTTGTCCACTAACTATTCCTAGGATCATTGACTTCTCTGGTGTATTTGCCTGCATGACATAGCCAAAGTAAACCAGATGTAGACTTATGATTTTAGCATATAGTGATGTGTCTAGTTTTATACAATTTAACATCTCCCTGTTAGTTATTCTGGCTGTACACAATAATTTATGCTGGTATCACAGTTCAAAGGCATCAATTCTTCTTTGATCAGCCATTCATAATGTCCAACTCCCACACCCATACATCATTATAGGGAAGACTATTGCTCTAACTAGCCTGCTTTCTGTATTTACATCAATATCTCCAGATCTCCAGCATTTCCAGATCTTATTCATCTTAACTATTTGAGTGTCACCTAAGGTTATTTGATTTCAAGAATAGAACTCCCATCATGAACAATTTTGGACTCAAGGAAAAATTCTTGAACTAATTCAATTTCCTCCTTGTTGATTTTAAACATTTCATGGAAAGATGGATCACATCATTTTAAATTTAGTAAACATGACCTTGGTATGTCCCTTCTTGTTAGTTTCTTCCAGTTATTGACACTGTTCCTTCCCCTGTCTATTTTTGTCTTCCTGGTTTTATGTTGAAAAATTGCATTCAGCTTTTTAACTTTGTCCTTATTATCTTTGGCTTTGTCCACCTTTACTAAACAGCTATTTTGATGGTGTTACTAGATAGCCTCTTGTTTGTTCCCTTTGGTTTTTGGTGTGACACACATGTTTTCCATGCAATTTCCATGAAGCTAACTTGGATCTCTCACCACTGGTTTGTTGGAGCTTTCTCTTCAGTGTATTGTTTTAGTCCTCAAGGCTACGACTGACAGCCAGCGACAGCCAGGCCACACATGATTGGCTAAGGCGCGGCATGGCTGAGCGTGGGTTGTCAGTCGTGCGTCTATTGGCCTCCCTGCTTGACAGCTCCGTATAAATAGCTGTCAAGCAGGGAGGAGCCCCTATCTACCGCTAGCCTGTCTACTGTTCTGTCTGTTCTAATAAAGAACTGTTAACTTACCTCAGGAGCCTCCTGCCTCATTCTTCCTCGGCTACACTTCATGGATCAAACTGATTCTTAACTTCCATGGCAATGTGAGATGTTCACATTGAATTTTGGAGGATATTACCTTTTTTCGCTTTGCACAATTTGAGTTTCAGTTTAATCCACCAAGGGCTGATGGTCTGAGCTACCATCAATGCCAGGAAGTGTCTTTTTTTTTTTATTAAATGTTTTTTTAGTTTTAGTTTAAAACTGGTACAACATCTTTCTTAATATATCAATCAATTACAGATAATACAGAAAAAGACAAAAACAACAATCAGAAAAACAAAACAAAACACAGGTGTCTATTATGAAAAAATAAGAAGTATATCAACTGGTTACAACATGTTTTGGTGCTTCTCTTCCATTGACTCCTATTAATTCAAATATCTTAACTCGAATATTTGCCATATCAACATCATTATACCTCCGGTTTTAATTATTATAATTATTTAAACATCCTTCATCCTTAGTTATGCTAAGGAATTAGTCCATAACACATGCTGGCAGTTCATTTACTTATTTGTAAAATCCTCTATTATCATCAAATCCTTATATTCTATTTTAACTAAACATCCATAATATTCAGTTATATCATATATCCTAACATTTTCCCAATATTGATTAACATTTAATTATATGGATTTTATTTAGTTTTTTAATAGTGCTAATTATTATAGTTAATACTCTTTATGTATAACCTAAAGGTATTTTCTCATATCCAATTGTTAATTATCATATCAACTCCACATTATATACATTACTATTAATATCAATTATTATTCAGCAATATCTGTTACACAAAAAAGCAATTAGATTTAGCTAATTTTCAGTTATATTCATCAATCTATCAACCAATTCCAAATTATATATATTGCTATCTATATCAATCATTATTCAGCTATATCTATTACAAATTGAAGTAATCCGATCTAGATTCTATTTTAGCTAAACATCCATAATATTCAATTATATCATATATCATAACATTTTCCCAGTATTAATTAACATTTGATTGTATGGATTCTATTTAGTTTTTTAATAGTGCTAATTATTATAGTTAATACTCTTTATGTGTAATCTAAAGGTATTTTCTCATATCCAATTGTTAATTATCATATCAACTCCACATTATATACATTGCTATCAATATCAATTATTATTCAACAATATTTGTTACACAGAAAAGCAATTAGGTTTAACTAGTTTTCAATTGTATTCAACAATCTATCAGCCAGTTCCAAATTATATATATTGCTATCCATATCAGTCATTATTCAGCTATATCTATTACAAATTAAAGTAATCCGATCTAGCTAATTTTAAATTGTATTGTCCCATCTGTCAGCCTGTGTCCCTCCAGCCACAAGGTTTCCTCCGTCCAGTAGCCATTCGTTGAATAAATTTACCAAATGTTTCCATAAGCAAGTCCAAACAAAAATATTTCGGCACCTTTGGATTCTGAATGTCAGTGATGAAATAATAAAGTTGTTCTTGGCTTATAAAGCTTCCCAATTTAACTTTAATTCTCAAGGGTGGATTCTCCATTCCTTCTGCACACTGTCTCTTTAAATGAGTCGTCTTTATGGCTTCCCCCCTCCTCTCTTCCTCTGAGATAGACCAGACACCATTTCTCACATTTTCCGTTTGTGTTTCAGGAACATTTAAGCATTCAACGTTCTCAGTTTTAGCTTCATATTTTAGAATCAATTGATCCAGTTTTCTTTCCAATCTTTGGTAAGAATGAAAAAGTCCTCTACACGCAGAGAAAAGAGTCTGAAATGAAGTCTTAGCGGTATTTTGGGACGCCATGATGTGTCGTAGTTAAAATAGAAGCTCTCTTTTTTTTCCCCCAGAGGCTTCGAAGCACTTTTTACTTTTTTTTTTTTTTTAGTCTCTTACCGGCTGTCAATCTTATCTAGTTGTAAACAGAGCTAGATAGTAAAGTAATAAAAATGTCGAATCGTGACGGGCTAATTAGTAGGAGATAAGTTTTACGATCCACTTAGGGAGGTTCAGAGGGGGGAGGGTATCGCGGAGTTTCTTGAAGCATTTAAGAGGTAAAGTAACCACCAGTCATAAATCCATTAGAAAAGCTAATTCGCCGCTGATCTTCTTGTTGTTTGGTTTTCAATTAGCTTAATTTTTAACACGAACAATCTCTCTTGGATAATAAAATCAGCTTACCAGATGATATCACTTCTTCCATTCTTAGGGGCGACCTGCAGTTTCAGTTAGCACGCAGCTAATCCAAAAAGGAATTGGCACGGGGAGTTAATACCCTCCCCCAGAGATTTGCGATTATCTCTGGGGTCCTGGGTCCCTCCCCACCTTCACTGTCGTCTTCGGGACAGCTGGGGTTCAAAGAACCCGTCCAAAAATCCTTTGGTATAGAGGAATTTCAGGAGTAGCCTAAAACTCCATCTTCTCACTGCTAAGCCCCGCCTTCTTCCCCTCGCCAGGAAGTGTCTTAACAGATGCAACTGAACTTTTCCAGCATTGTTGGCATAAAATAAAGTCTATCTGATTTTGATGCTATTCATTTGATGCTGTCCATGTATATAAATGTCACTTGTGTTGAATAAACCATGTGTTTCTTGTGCTGAAATGATTTTTCTGGCAAAATTGCACTAGCCAATCTATTCTTGCAACTCTTTCTTGGCTTACCTATGCACTGAAACCACCCATATTATACAAAAGATCCTTTTTGGTATTTGCTTGAGAACCCATTGAAGCTCATCATTTCATCATCATTTGAGTCTACAATTGGAGTCTAGATTTGTAGAATACTCATGTTGTGGCTTGTCTTGAATTTGGATAGATATTACCTAACTGCTATATATTCTGTGATTCTCAACACATTTAGACACTTGTTTGCTTACAAAGAATGTAACTCCTTTCATCTAATGATATCATTTCCAGGAAAATAAACCATAAACTCATCTGATTTGAATTAACCACTGCCTGTCCAGTGTAATTCACTAATGCTAAGGCTATCTATGTTCACTCCAATCATTTCTCTTTTTACAATTTTGAGTTTCCCAAGGGACATTCCTCTAACATTTCATGTTCCAATTTGATACAACTTTGTACAGTGCAGGTGACTTCTTTTGTCATGGGCACTGTCAATTGGTGGGCTTCCTGAAGGCTTTCCACCAACAATATCTTTAAAACCCTGACTACTAAAAGCTGGCCCTTGCTCTTCTCCAGTAGTTTGCAGACTACCATCCAGCCTGGAGAGTCTGCTGTTGGTATGCATATCTGAGCCATGTTGAGTTATTGACATAAAATGTTCTGGTGAGATTTTTTACAGGGTGGTTCAGCATTGCCACAATCACCATATAGAAATCAGAATTTCTTCACTTGCTCCTTTTTTGTTGAAGATGTGCAGTTTAGGCTAACATCCCATAATAACATAAAAGCTTAGGGGTTGCACATAATTAGCTCTCTAGCTTTGGTATGTTTTTTAACATGCTAATGATGTTAAAGCCCAGACTTTCTTGACCACAGCTTATGCAAAATGCCATGTTACCTTTTCCGACAAAGTTCTTCAGCAGTTACAAATCTACAACCTGTCAGCTACACTAACACTTCCTATAACTGAAGCATTTGTGGTCATTGTCTTTAGTTTTTTTCTAGTAAGTGTTAGTCCACTGTTGATTCAAATAATGGCTAAAAGCCTAGACAAGTGATTAAGTTGAGTACCTCTGGCTCACTTGCAAAAGCCCCTTAATAGTTTGCTAGCACAACTTATGCCTTCACTATTTTGAAATCCCCCCTTCACAACACTAAAATGCAGATATAAGAATAGACTAGTTATTGTAGGACTATGCTCATATGACCTCAGAGAGGTGAAATCAATTGAGCATTGTAAGATATACATTTACAGGCTATTACAGACTATTGCATAATGTCTGTAATAGCCTGTAAATGTATATCTTACTGTGTGTGTGTGTGTGTGTGTGTGTGTGTGTGTGTGTGTACATATACATACATACACACTTAGTAAAATGACTTAGGGACATGTTGGCTAAGTTACTAAAGACACTGAGCTTGTCAATCAGAAAGGTTGGCAGTTCAACTGTTCGAATTCCTAGTGCCGCATAACGGAGTGAGCTCTCATTACTTATCCCAGCTTTTGCCAACCTAGCAGTTCAAATGCAAGTAGAAAAAATAGGAACCATCTTTGGTGGGAAGGTAACAGCACTCCGTGTACCTTCAGTGTTTAGTCATGCTGGCCACATGACCATGGAGACATCTTGGGTCAGCGCTGGCTCTTCAGCTTTGAAACAGAGATGAGCACTGCCCCCTAGAGTCAGGAATGACTAGCACATATGTGTGAGGGGCAAACCTAGTAAGATGATATCTTCCTGAGGAGTGGGTTGATTTATCTGCAAGTGCATTGTATGTTACATTTTACTAGTCTTTACATATTATACTTTAGGTTTTATGTTCATGAACTCTGCTCCAAACCATAATACAATTAATAGAACTGAATTAAGAATGATGTATAGTATCTTAGTATATTCAAATTTAAATGTAATTAGTACAGTGTTCACTAAGGCAAGACCATCTCTGTTTGGATACAATAAAAACCAATGTAGCAAATGAAATTAGGTCTTTTTTTCTACGCAGATGACTTTTTCTTCTAATGATATATGTTTGTTTATTTATTTATATATCACATAATTTGAATCAAGAAGCCTCCCAAAGCTATGCATTTGTATCTTTAGAGTAAGTAACTTGTCACGGCAAAATAGCTCACCAATAAACAACAACTATTGAGGATCCAAGAATTCATTAAGATTGGCAGTATACACATCACCCAAGACCTACAAGATTATATAGATTTCATACATATATTTGTATAGAATGTTGATAAAAGTTCAAGTCTGCATGTTCATTAAAAGAGAACTAATTTCAGAAAGAATTGCTTTACACTTGACAAGAAAATAAGTTATCCATAAAGAAGGCACAGCATTGCAGCTGGAAGTACAGCATAATAGCTTTGATATGTATGTTGAGCCAAAGTCCTCATTATTATGGTAACAGACAGATGTACATGTGTACCAGGAAAACATAAGAAGACAAGATACTCTCCTGAAAATCTTTAAAATAGCCATGTCTCTGTTCAAAATAACAGTAGAATTCTCCAAGGAGACTCCCAGAAAAAATGGTGATTGCTTTAACAAATTGCAGATACACTATATTGCCAAATGTAAATCCCACATATTCCAAAGCACCTTCTGAAATTTAAATTAATTGGAAAGTATTTGGAACAAAAACCAGAAGGTGGTTTTGTGTACTGTATAATAATTGACTAACTTGGATTGATTTAAAAGGGAATTGGATAAATTTGTAAAAAAGAAAAATCTGATCTATGAGAGGGTATTTGTCTTGAAAGTCATATTTCTTCTACATTGTATCCTAATACCAGCTACAACAAACTCATCATCTGGTGGGCCACTGTAGGAAACAAAATACAGAACAAAAATGATCCAACAAAAGTATTTTTACATGCCTTTAAGTATGAGTAGAAGAATTATTAGGAATAACTATAAATTCTAAATGAGATCAACAAAACTACTGAGAAATGAATTGAAATCTGGTGGGATGATACTTCTTATTGGCAAGATTGGAATGTTTTCAAAAAGAATAGATCCAAAAGAAAGAGAAATTTGTACTGTAATAAAGAAAAACATATTTTCAGGAAGAACTCAGCAAGCAAAACTTAGACATTCTATTCAAAGAATACAAACAAGACCATAAAGAGTGAGAAATGGAGTTACCATATAAATTGTTTATCACTTGGGCAGATACAAGATATAGATGAAGTTTTTCAAGAAAATGCCTAACAACTCAACTCAAAATGAGTCCTTTAACATTGTTACATTAATATAATACCTTGTTCATGACCCAGCAATTTCATTGCTACTTGGGGATACTCAGGTGATTGTATCATTTCATTTCATTTTGTTACTTCATTCATTCATTCATTCATTCATTCGATTTCTATAGATGACCATCTCAGCTTCATCTCATTTCTTTGACTGATGGTATCTAAAGCAGTTTTAATTTTGTAAGTATTTATTATGTAAATATTTCTGGACCTCAAAAAATATACTGTTCCTTCCCCTCTGCTTCTTTATTTTTCTACTGCTCTCTAGTAAATAAATATGGTCAACCAACATTGTAGAAATGAATTTTATTGCCATTTAATCTCTCCATCCTAGAAAAGGTTTGATCAGAGTAAATGGAATGGAAGAAATTTTATTACCCTTTAAGATAGGGAATTTGGTTTGATTCAAACCTATTAACCCAGAGAGATTAAGGCTAGGATTTAGATTATGTTTTAGTATATTCTCTTTAAACATATTTTCTGATTGGTTGCAGCAAATACCTTTGTACACATCACTACAAAATGATGAGTGAATTCAATTATTTTGACAGCAAAAACCCTCAAAAGGACAAAATGTTAGACCTTCCCTATACCAATTACATCACCATGTCATCAGATATTTCCCTGTAGCCCTAACAGACTTTTTAAAAAACCCAAAAAATATTGTGTAGTTTGCAGTCAGAAACTGAATAAAGTATATTTTAAAGAAATTGCTAAGCAACTTTACACACTGAGGACTCTAAACTACTCAATTTATATTTAAATTGTTACCTTGCCTTGAAAACTGTATACTATTCCTTCAATGTTTACACCTCACTGGATGAGAGAACACACTGAGGACTCTAGCACTAATGATTTATATAAAGTCTGTGTATCTCTGGAAGTGTGGCTGGATGTTGCTATAAATTACGTGAGTAGAAATGCTTACTGGCATAGAAATAATTCATAGGGAGTAGAAAACGGGTTAAGAGTAACTTTTAAACTGTATGGAACTTCATGAATGCTTTGCAAGTCACTTAATATCTCAAAAAATGTCTGGTGTCAGCATTATTGAAGCAAGTGTTATTGACCAATATGAAGGCTGTAATCTGTTCATGTTTCATTTAATTGTCTTCATCTGATGCATTATTAGGGAAGCTCAGTGGTATTTCCCATTTAATTTTAATCTGTAATATATCCTCAAGATTATAACACTTTAGTAATGTTTGAGCTATTTAAATATTCATTTGTACCTTAAAAACAACAAATTTCTTTTGGTATAGCATCCAGGATAATCGAAAAAGGACATATATTCTATGCACTTTTAAAGTATATTGTTAAAGAAGAGTACAGCAGTTTTCTCAGAATTAAAGTATTACCTTTTTACATATGTAAGAAATTAATAGTTCAAATATTGATCCCCGAAACACGTATAGACATATGTATAAACAGAGCTAGACTGTAAGGTGTTCATTGGCAGATGCATTTATATAAATAATCTCTGCCATACAGCATCCTGATTCATTCTGAACACTGGGTAATTTCTCTTTTCTAAGTTTATTTTTTTTAAATATTCTCTGTTTAAGAGCATTGAGGATGTGGTATTGGAAAGCTATGGCTGCTACATTTTCCAACATATTTCTCTGTGGCCTATGGAATTGTATTGCTTATTGCTTTTATTATTACTGTTATTATTTTATTATATTTTGAAAATGTCTACGTTGATGCTGTTTCAAATGTTTCTAAGCAGATTACAGGCATAACAAAACATACAATATAAGATATAGCAAAAAAATTAATGAGCTCTTTTAAAACAATCTAAAACAAAATCATTTCCACTAAATAATACTGTCCAACATTTCTAGCATCTAATTCACATCCCTAATTCTGAAATGGTTGCTTTAAAAATCAGTTTAAACACATTTCTAAATGTTAGTTATGAAGGCTGATACTTTTATGTCTAAAAGCAGTTGATTCTATAGAAAATGAGACTTTGCAAAGTGTTCTTGTCCTGTATCTCATCCTATTGCCTCTCGCAGAATTTGGGTTCATAACAGTTTTGTTCAATTAATGGACACATATTTTTGCTCTAACATAGTCAGTAACATAAGATTTTTTTCTTCATCTACTAAAGCAACTACCATAATATCAAAATCAGCAGATTGGATTAATGATGTACATCAAAGTTGAAGAAAAGTTGAAGAGTTGAAGAAAAATGACTTGATTTTTGGAAAATGGTTGGATAGATTGCTATTGTATTTCAGCATTAGTATGAATGTCATATACTGTCTTCATGAACTTTCTTTCCCTGTTCCCTTGCCACTAATGCAAAAATATTTCAAGAGGCCCCAACACACTTGTATTTTATGCTAATTTCATTTTATAACAAAGGTGGTTTAAATCATTGATATAATATTTAACAATATTCAGAGTACTTTTTTTCAAATTAGTAACTGTACTATAGTAGCTGAATAGTCTATTTTCTGAGTGGAGATTGGGCCCATTTTTCCCCATTCAGGCATTCAGCTAAAAGTATCAAGATATAAGGTATAAGGGACATTTATCATAGCATTGCTATTGTTCATGAGTTTAGCATAAATCATTAAAATATCTTCATAAACTAAACATTAAATAGTTTGAGGCAACATGTCTACGGTCACCTACTTATAGCAAAGATGTAATAGAAAACACAGATTTCTGGGTTTACACAGTTTATTATAATCATTACTAAATCTGACTAATAATATTTGCCAGCTTTAAAGATGCAAATGTGGAAATTTAAAATTGTTACAAATTTATGAGATAAATGAGTGCTTTTCTTGTGCTATGGATAAATCAAAGCACTCTGCAATATGCTTTACCCATAACGTGTTATCCATATTTTGAAGCCTGACACGTTCTATCTCCAAACAGGTTATAAAAACTTTCATTCAAAAAGGACATTTTTCAGAAGCTTTTTCTTAAAGGTGAGATGATACTTTAAGATTCAATCAAGTTAAATAACAGAGATCTAAGGCAAAAAGAGAGAGATTGAATGCAGGACTATTTTTACTGCTTTGATATAAAAGACCCAATCTGCATGAAAACTCTTTTAAATCATCATTGAACTGCTGAATACTTTGGGAATACACTCCTTTGATGCCGAATTTATTTCATTTTAAACAGGTTGGAATCACAGTGAAAGGCGCCATTTCCACTTGACCATTAAAGAAATAAAACTTCTATAAAGTGATCTATTCCACATTTGCTGGAAACATAACTTGTGCTCAAGAGCCAGTAGAACTACAATTTAAAATAAAGTTTGCCATTAGTTTCTCATGTTCTGATAAACAAGAATTTCTGAAAGCTTGTTGCATTTAGAATTAATGCTCTCAATTTTTTTTCCTCATATTATCTAGCCGGCAATTGGAAAGAGCAGGAAAAAGTACTTGAGATCTATAGAAAAATTATTAAAGAATACCCACTTACTTTGATATACATAAATGTTTTGTTCAACTTCGCAAGACCAAAAGATAACATGTCCAAGAAAAAAATGTCAGCTTAACATGAAGCTTGTGAAAAAGGCAACTGAAGAAAACAAAGGGATTAATAGAAAAAAATGCAAGCTTATAAATACAAGAAAGAAGTTTTTTGCATTAAAATATAAAGATGGCTCTGTGTGTAGAATAAGATAGAAAATGTTAAAAATAATTGGAAAATTCTTTTCAGAGCTGTACAAAATCAAGAGTTCATGGCTTCCATGACAGCCATGGGCTTGACCCAGGTAATTCGGGGCCCAACCCATGCAGCGGGTCACATGCTCGACCTCGTATTCCTCTCGGAGCAGTGGATGTGTGATCTTGGTCTGAGGGGTAATGAGATCATACCCCTGTCGTGGTCAGACCACTGCCTACTGAGGCTTGACTTCCGGAGGCCAAACCCCCACCGTAGGGAGGAGGAACCGACCAGGTGGTTCCGCCCCAGGCGACTTATGGACCCGTTGAGGTTCCAGACGGAGCTTGGGGTCATTCCTGACACTCTCGCCCACAGTTCGGCGGAGACTCTGGTTGCCGCCTGGCATTCGGCGGCGTCGGAGTCCCTTGATCGGATTGCGCCACTACGGCCCCTCCGGGTCAGTGGATCCCGGAGGCCTCCTTGGTTCACCGAGGAGCTCCGGGAGAAGAAACGCCGGAGGAGATGCCTAGAGCACCTGTGGAGGTCCGATAAGTCCGAGGCGAACCGAGCACTTCTGACTACCTGCACCAAGGACTACGTTCGAGCATTAAGAACTGCCAAAAGATCATACATCTCTGCCTTGGTTGCGTCCGCCGAGTCACGCCCAGCCGCCCTGTTTAGGATAACCCGCTCCCTCCTTAATAGGAGGGATGCGGGAGACCCCTTGCAGGGTAGGGCTGAGGACTATGCTCAATTCTTGGCGGACAAAATAGCTCGGTTTCGGTCGGACTTGGACTCCACCGCAGTAGATCCAGCCGAGACACAGGAGGACTACTTGGCAAATCACCTCTGGGTTGAGTTCCAGGACGTTGCCTCTGGGGATGTGGACAAGGCCATTCGAGCTGTAAGTGCCTCCACCTGCATTCTGGACCCGTGTCCCTCCTGGCTGGTTGCCAACAGCAGGGAGGTGACACATGGCTGGATCCAGGCGGTCGTGACCGCCTCCCTTCGGGAGGGGCACTTCCCCGCCGTACTTAAAACGGCGGTGGTGAGACCCCTCCTGAAGAAACCATCCTTGGATCCAGCCATTTTAAACAACTTTCGTCCTGTCTCCAACCTCCCCTTTATCGGGAAGGTTGTTGAGAAGGTGGTGGCCTTCCAGCTTCAACGGGCCTTGGAGGAAGCTAGCTATCTTGACCCCTTCCAGTCTGGCTTCAGACCTGGTTACAGCACAGAAACCGCTTTGGTCGCATTGACCGATGATCTCTGGAGGGCCAGAGATGGAGGCTATGCGTCCATCCTGGTTCTCCTTGACCTCTCAGCGGCTTTCGATACCATCGACCATGGTATCCTTCTGCGACGACTGCGGGAGGTGGGAGTGGGAGGCACTGTTCTGCAGTGGTTCTCCTCCTACCTCTCGGACAGGTCACAGTCGGTGTTGGTCGGGGGGCAGAGATCGTCCCTGAGGCCCCTAACATGTGGGGTGCCCCAGGGTTCGGTCTTATCCCCCCTACTATTTAACATATACATGAAACCGCTGGGCGAGATCATTCGGAGGCACGGGATAAAATACCACCAATATGCGGACGATACGCAACTGTATCTGTCCGCCCCGTGCCAACTCAATGAAGCGGTGGACGTGATGAACCAGGGCCTTGAGGCCGTTAAGAACTGGATGAGCGCTAACAAACTGGTACTCAACCCGGACAAGACCGAGTGGCTGTTGTGTTTCCCTCCCAATAATTTGACTAATGTACCAACTCTTAGGCTGGGGGGTCAAATTTTATACCCCTCAGATAGGGTCCGCAACTTAGGAGTCCTCCTGGACCCACAGCTGACTTTTGACTACCAGCTGTCAGCTGTGACCAGGGGGGCATTTGCCCAGGTTCGCCTGGTCCGCCAGTTGCGGCCCTACCTAAACCGGGAGGCTCTCGCAACAGTCACTCGAGCCCTTGTGATCTCTAGGCTGGAATACTGCAATGGGCTCTACATGGGGTTGCCCTTGAAGTGCATCCGGCGACTACAGTTAGTCCAGAATGCAGCCGCGCGAGTGATAGTGGGCGCACCGCGGTTCGCCCATGTTACACCCATCCTCCGCGAGCTGCACTGGCTACCTGTCGGTCTCCGGGTGCGCTTCAGGGTACTGATGACCACCTTTAAAGCACTCCATGGTAGTGGATCTGGGTACTTGAGAGACCGCCTCCTGCCGATTACCTCCCTTCGACCAATTAGATCGCACAGACTGGGCCTCCTCCGAATTCCATCTGCCAGTCAATGTCGACTGGCGACTACACGGAGGAGAGCCTTTTCTGTTGCAGCTCCGACCCTGTGGAACGATCTCCCCGTTGAGATTCGTACCCTCACCACCATCCAGACCTTCCGCGCAGCCCTCAAGATCTGGCTCTCCCAGCAGGCCTGGGGATAGGTTTCCAAGTTACCCGCCCGAGTGTTGATTGCTGAATGAAAGTTGTGTTTTATTATTTTTTCTTTGTTCACATTTTGTTTTGTCTTTTGATACTGCACCCCCTTCCCTTGTGATTGTAAGCCGCCCTGAGTCCCCTCAGGGAAAAGGGCGGCCTATAAATTTTAATAAATGAAAAAATGAAATGAAAGATCACTCAAAAGTAACAATACCCATGAAAGTGGAAATGCCATATATTCTAGTGGAGGAAGTATTAAGTGCCATAAAATCAATGAAAAATGGCAAAGCTTCAGGAAATGACTGTGCAACAGTTGGAATGCTGAAAGCTGGTGAACACAGTTGATACAAGGTACTATGAAAACTATACTTGAGATGCCTTAGAGAAGAGAAAACACCTGATATATGGAATGCTGAAGTGATTCTGATATACAAGAAAGAGGTCCAAAATTATTTAAAGAACTATCGTTAATAAGCCTTTTTTCAATCATCTACAAGGTTTTCACCAAGATAATAGCAAAAAGAATATTGAGAACATTAAATGGTGCGCAACTAAAGGTTCAGAAGTGGCACAATGGATCACATCCAGGTTGTTCAGCAAGTTATTGAAATGCACGAGTACATCATGCCTCTGTGCATGGCTTTCATAGACTATGAAAAGGTTTGACTCAGTATTCCAGCAAACAATAATTAATGCATTGCTCAACAAAATCAATGACACAACTTACATAAAATTACTACAATCAATATTGTAATAATCAAAATAATGGTAACAATTTTCCTTAATGATCTTTCTTCAGCTGCCTTGAAGATGTATTTTGCAAACTAGACTGGGCAAAGTTAGAATAAAAATCAATGGCGGACAATGTTGTTCTTTTCTCACAGGACCCAGAAGAGCTACAAGGATACATACAAGAGCTACACAAAGTAGGACAACCATTTGGCTTAAACAGAAACCTGAAAAAGAGCCAGATTATTTTTAATAAATTCACCAAAAAAAGAACAAATTTTATATTGGGAGAAGAACTATATGTAATAGACCACTACATATACCTTGGCCAACAGATCTCAATGGAAGGTAATATAATAAAGGAAATTGAAAGGCATGTTAAATGTGGTTGACAGGCATTCAGCAAACTAAGCATAATTTTCAAGAACAACCTCTCTGTACGCCTGAAGACACTAGAAATGGTGGATAGATATAGATAGATGGTTATTGGACATCAAGGGCACCTGTAGGAATGGATCAGATCACTAATACTCAATATTCATGAGGTTTTAGTGAAGAGCCCAAATTTTCCCTGAACTTTCCTGCATAAAATTATTTCTTTTCTGATGCTTATGCATGGTTTGACTTGTTAAAGCTTTACATTTCCCAAAAGTACAGAGACCATTATAAAAGTACAGAGCCCAACCCCACTTTTACATACACGTGTTACTTTTTAATATATTTTAACTGTTATTCATTATTGTTTTATATTTTTATAATGATTGAACTTACATAAAATTGAATACATAAGTTAATAAATACACACCACCTTAATTGATCATGTTCATGTGGTGTTTCTCCAGTAGTGAGATTCAAATAATTTAACAACCTGTTCTCTACCCTAATGATTTCTTACAACAACCAGTTCACCAAACTGCTCATAAAGTTAACAACCAATTCTCCTGAAATGGTGCGAACTGGCTGAATCCCACCACTGTGTTTATCCCTTAAAAGTACCTTGCAGGGCAAGGCAAATGGATAGGCTAGTACTTTCTCACATAAATCTTTGATACCTGCTTGAGGGATAAAAGATGGCAAACTCCATAATATTTTGAGACTCTGTTTAGAGTTATGAAGAAAAAATACTATGCATTAGCTAGGATAGGTATTAGGTATATTTGAACATTCTTTCATGAGGTCAAGGGCTCCCAGCTATCAAAGGAAAGTGAAATTTTATCCTGCATTATATTCCTTTATAAAATATTCTCATATCCTGTTTTACTGCCTCTTCTGTAGAAATTACCTTTTCAATTATTCCATTGCTATGCTTTGCTGAATAAACTCATGTTTTGTTTCATATGTGTTTTTGTCTTCTGCCAACATTTTAGTTTAGCAAAACAAAACACAGATGCAAACAATTGCCAAAAAGAATATAAAGGTACATGGAATTTTGGAAAATCAGAGTACACAGCATTGTATTATTGTTTTACGATTGGTACAGAAAGCAAATAAGAATCATAATCATTATCTAATGTCCACTTGGCTTCTCATCTGTATATAACTGCATATCAATTAAATCACCAGAATGATACATCATAAAATATGCAAAGGCATTTAGAACAAGTCCATAATCTTATATGCATTTCATAAGAGAGCCTTTTTATTATGCATGCACTTGCTGAATACTTAAGTGTAACTGTTTGGCCCAAACCTTTCCAGACTTTGGAACAGTTAGCAACATTGAAAGTAGCAGAAGACAATAGCAGTTGCTTTGTTCTATTTTCTAAACAACGAGATATACAATCAGTTATAAATTATGATCAATATTCTAAAACGACAGAACTAAATGGCTACTGACTTCTATACTTATCACTTCACTTTAATTCATGTAGTTACTAACAATATGAGACATTCCTTAGTTATATCTTTCTTATTGTATAATGACAATATACTATCTTAGTTCAGAATTAAAGAAAATTGTATACATTTTTTCTGCCAAGAGAACATCTAATGAGCCACAAGATAATGTGAAGCCAAGTAGATGTTTTCTTCTTCTACATATCTTACATCTATTCAGCCAAACAGGTACATGCATTCAATGGTATAAAGGTCAGTCATATTGCTAATTCTCATCTTCATTATGAAACATAAATATCTAATAAAAGGGGACTTTTGCATGTATAAATTGACTTACAAAGACATAAACTGAAATCCATTTATGTATTGTGATATTTTTGGAATATACTCAAGTCTCTCACTTTCTGCAGATAGATAGAAGTCGATGGCTTGTCTTAGAAAAAGCATACCATGTAGGAATGAGGCAACTCAATGTAAATCTGTATATGAATCAATTTTCAGGAAAATGGTTCTATTTTATAAAATATTCAGGCTGCAATATAACCAGGAACTGTGTAACTAGCCAGATGAATTCTGATGGACTGCAGCCCTAGATAGAGAATGTGAGGGGAAAAAACAAAATATAGATGAAAGCAACATAAAGAGAACTTACTTTCTGGCTGGTATTCCACATTCATGCATTTGTAATACAAACTACTCCGATGCTATCTATTTAATGCCTAACATCTAAGATCCATTGTTTATTCTGCCTTAGATATATAAAAAAATGGCTGGTGGATCCAATAAATGTAATTGATTAAATGTTCAGTAGAATTTATGAGTCTGATTAGGGAACAAATGTTTTGCATGCAAATTATATTGTATTGCTGTGATTCATTTGGGAAATCTTTGTTTAGTGTAGAAATGAAAATGACATTTCAATACTGCTTTACCTTACTTGCATGTAAACAATAAAAAGAATAAATACATTGGCTTAGAGAAGAGACTGCATATTAGTTTACAAAATGAGCATTATCTTATTGTATAATTTGTATCTGTTTTTCTTGAGGTTTACAAAGATATTTTTAAAGTTTTTCAAAGTACAGCTATATAGGAGAAATCTTTTCCCAAAATTTACAGTATTTAAAATTTCATATAGTTTAGTTCTGAAAAACAAATTTAAAAGCATTAGTATATGACAATTAAGTTGTACACCAGCAAAATGTTCTGTCATTATTAACATTAGTATAGAAAATATTTGTAAGATAGACCTAAGCTTTCAATTTTCTAGCTTTATGAAACATGAGTCACTACAGTTCTGCTTGGGCAATGCATTTCCACACAATTTTCCACATGCAAGCAGATGGTAATGCTACTGAAGAGCTGACCTCCATGGCTACAAATGCTTGTTGCATACACAAAAATAATCTCCTCCTGGGCTGAGATCTACAAACAAACCTTATAACAGAGCTTATAATTGTGTTCTTAAACTGGCAAATTTTAAATAAATTTTAAAAATATGGATAGGTAAGGTAAAGGTTCCCCTCACACATACGTGCTAGTTGTTCCCGACTGTAGGGCATGGTTCTCATCTCTGTTTCTAAGCCAAAGAGCCAGCAATGTTCAAAGACGTCTCCATGGTCATGTGGCCGGCATGACTAAACGCTGAAGGCACACAGAACACTGTTTCCTTCCCACCAAGGTGGTCCCTATTTTTCTACTTGCATTTTTACGTGGTTTCAAACTGCTGGGTTGGCAGAAGATGGGGCAAGTAATGGGAGCTCTCTCCATTATGTGGCGCTAGGGATTTGAACCACTGAACTATCAACCTTTTGATTAAAAAGCTGAGTGTCTTAGCCATTGAGCCACCATGTCCCCTTTGGATAGATAGATGGATAGATAGAGCTACAATTATTATCCTAAAAAGAGCCCTGGTGGTGCAGTGGTTAGAATTCAAGAGTGCAGGCTAACTCACTGCTCTCTCCAGGAGTTTGATTCTGAATGGCTCAAGGTTGACTGACCCTTCCATCCTTCTGAGGTCAGTAAAATGAGGACCTAAATTGTTGGGGGCAATATGCTGACTCTATAAACCACTTAGAGAGGCCTGTAAAGCACTGTGAAGCAGTATATAAATCTAAGGGCTATTGCTATTGCTAAAAAACTATTGCATATTTTTTATAACAAAATGTAAATTATGCCTCTTCAAAAAATGTAACAAAAAGCTTGCATTTAACACAGGGTTCATGGAGCAAAACAGAAAATTCAGAACCTTGTTGTTATAATTCCCATTCTTTAGTTTGTCTCTGTGTAACCTGTAGTCGGAGTTGTCCTGATGCTGAAATAAAAATGTATTTTCTCCTGACAGCTTGAATATATGGAACTCTGTCATCAAATTTAATAAAGCTTTCAAACTGATTTTGAAAAAAAGAAAGCTTAAATCTTATAGAACTGGAATGCTCTATTTCTGTGATGTAGTGATGAGCCTTTTCCCACTCACAAGAATCAAACTTTCTAACTGAACATGTTAAGATATATCTTTTAGGAAATGTAACTATTTACAAAAGGAGCTGAATGGGTTTTTTTAAAAAAAGTAATGGCTTTTTTCAATGTCCAGTAATTCACGGGATTTGTTGTTTCAACACTTTTCCAGGTAGAAAAAGCTGGAGATGGAGCCTTTCTATCTCAAGTGATTAAAAAAATGATGAAACAAGTATACTGATTAATTTATTAAGGGGGGGGGGGGAGAAGGAGAAGCTTGAAAAAGAAAAATAGCAATTAAAAATGTTTCTGATAAAACATTTGAAAGAGCAACCTTCTGTTTGCAAGGTAAGTATTACAATTATTGTACTATTACAGAATTCCTGGTAAAAAAAATAAGGCTACAAAATATAAAAGACCAGTAAGCACTGACTCACTTGAGGGAGTATTCATGCTTCTGTGCATTAGCTAATGAGCTGTTGGGTTAGCTTGTACTGAACGGACAAGAGTACTTGAGGTGATACATGAATCCTTTAAAACTGCAGTATAAAAGCACATTTGACAAATCCATTTTGATAGAAAGATACCACTACAAGTGACTTCCATTATAACATTACATAAATCATTAAAAACATTACAAGAAACATTTTATATTACATTATTAATTTGACATTACACACATGTTCTTAATTTGATATTTTATTTTCAAACACTAAAGACAATTAATAAAGAACAAAATTAAAATTATATCAGACAAAAAAGAAATAAGATCTCTCCAAAACCCTTTTTAAAACCCTAACAAAATTTAATAGCTTATAGTACCAAACATCTAACATGTATGTTGAACATATAAAGCAACTGGTTTACAAACAATACCTTATAATAGTTTATTATTATCAAATATTGACAGGTAGAAATGCATTACATAATACAATTGTATTATTATAAAGCATCATAAAATCTTTATCAAATAAGAATATACTGTTCACTCTTTGTTTGAAAATATTGTCTTTCCAAAAAAGATAAATTGCACATTTTAAAAAGTCAGTTCTTGGAACAGAATAACAGAGTTGGAAGGGACCTCAGATGTCTTCTGGTCCAATTATAACTGACTCAGCAGATATACCCATTCTCTCATTAAGGTGCCATTCTTACCATTGTGTCTCATGTTACCCAAACTTCATCTATTTAATCCTTATTCCTTTGTGCATCTAAATGTGTCTGTTTTTTAATTGCTTCTTTATGCAATTCCTATATTTGACACTGATTATTCTTCATGCTTATGTTTCATTTGGCTACCTGCCTTGGGCACTTCCACTGAATAATGGCAGTGAGGTATTAATCCCTATACATATATCTTTGTCTCTTTGGCATACAACAGTTAGTAACTGTTTGCACGAAGAAATTCTTTGCAGTCATTAATCATGTATTGACTTTGAAATTAAGGGACAGACCTATTAGTCGCTGAAAAACAGAGGTTCTTTTAGAAAAGGGTCTGATGTAGCGACGGCATGATGTGCAATCTTGGTACTCTGAGATTGCAGTCGATATTTCTGGATATTTGGACCTAAACCATCCCGCAGAGACAATGATTGAGAAGGGCACCTCCTGCTGATCTGAGGGACACTGCAAAGTCTCTGAAAGATCCAGAAATAGCTTTTATTTCTGGACAGAAATACAGTTAATGAAGCTGCTGAAGTTGGGACAGCTCTGGAATGGGAAGAAAGTGGAAAGAGAAAGTGTGTCAAATTGGTGAGGAAATTTTATTATTAGAAAAAGAGACTACCGCCCAAAAAATTAAGTTAAATTAAAATTGAAGATAGAAGACTGTAAGCGGCGAAATTAATCTATTATTAACACACTTGGTGTGTTATCCAGTTTCTATTTTTTTTTCATGGATGGAATTTTTGCAAAGGCACCCTATTTTTTAAACTGAATGGATTTCTTCTTCTTTTTTCACTTTTGCTTACACCTATGGATTAAAATTTTCCTTCTTTTTTATAACGCTTGATTAGATTGATTGGATTGTTTTTGATCTCCATTTAAGGGTATTTTTCTTTCTTAAGCTTGGAATATAAAGAAGATAATAAGAAGAATTATAAAGAGGGTTATAACAAC
This sequence comes from Thamnophis sirtalis, assembly GCF_051295495.1. Taxonomy (NCBI): domain Eukaryota; kingdom Metazoa; phylum Chordata; class Lepidosauria; order Squamata; family Natricidae; genus Thamnophis; species Thamnophis sirtalis. The sequence continues at coordinate 47,975,680 of NW_028261388.1, forward strand.
AGGAGAAAAAGCAGTTACACTGCTACTTAGAGGCTGGAGGCTGGATACATTGTTTTTTCTTCTTTCTCTTTGATCACTTGAGATTCAAGGTTCTTTCAGTTTGTTTAATGAGAGTGATAGTAGGCAGAGCACAAGTTGTTTATACAGGTGCTTTTTGGGAGTTCTATCACTAGCTATTGGAGGGAAGACAACATTTTGACTTGAAAGATAATAAATGAACCTGTTTGAACTTATAATGGCAGTGCCTGCAAAATTGGAAAAATGGTGCAGCAAGAAAAAGAAACTGTAACATTGTAAATGATTATGTTTGAAATTCAAAATCTATTAGTTTTGACAGAGAGAATTGAAAAGAGATTGGAGAATATGGAATACAAAACAGAAAAATTTGATGGAAAAACTGAGGATGTTTATCAAATGAAGAATGTGGAGGACAGAGTTCAAAAAATGGAAGAAAAAGAACAACATATTGCGAAGAGAAATTCATACAAGATTTATTAAGAAAGTAACTAGAATATTAAAGCTACAAATGGCAAGAGATATAAGACTGCATTATTACTGGAAAGATACAGGTTGGTGCAATGAAAATGTATAATAAAAACTAAGCTAAATTTAATTTACTAGTAGTAGGTATAAAATGAAGTGACAATAGATATAGTTAAATAATAATTAATAATGATAACAATACATATAGATATATTAGTTTGATAATATGAAATTTTATATAAACAACATATGGAGAATATGAGAGGAGATTTAAAAGCCTTATCTAGAATATGTTATAAAGATGTATTGTGATTGGATGATTTTAGAATGATTTAATAGAATGTTATCATATAATCCTATTCTAGATTTTGAATATTATAGATAAAAGGACGTAAAAACAATTATAGTCAAATTAAGGTTGAGATATAATTATCGTGATATACATGAATATATGTAAATTTAAAATATGCGATTTGATATGAAAAGCAGATGATGACTATGGAAAAAATGCATGGAAATACTGTAACCAACTAACACACTTTCTACAATTTGTAATGGAAGATGGCTTTTTTTATTTTTATGTTTGTTTGTCTTTGTTCAAAAATAAATAAAAATTGTTTTAAAAAAAGAAAAAGAAAAAGTGAGTTTAACAGGGAGAGTGCAAGCTTATCCAAGATGTTGCCCACAGAAACTACCTGATGCTAACTATCTTGGACCATCTATATCATTTCCTCTTGCAATATAATTTCTAGAATACAGCAGCTACCACATATACTTCCAACAGTGTGTTGTGAAGTGAAAATATGATTTTCCACTTTGTCTCTTCTAAGGGTAGAGGAAATCAATATAATATCACTGTTTTAGGAAGGAACATATTCAGCACAGAACATTTTTTTAAAAACAGAGCCATTAAAAATGATTAAAATATTTTTTAAAATAACATAAATTTCACAATATATTTGTTTTAATGGTTGTGGTTGTGGCTATACATATTTTTTTCAAGATATAAACAATATTAATCTGTATTCCAAAATGTACATCTTCAAATGAGCTTATTTCTTAATATATCAATGGACTCTGGAACTCAGCTATTTCTAAATGTCCTTTTAAAGATTTTTGTATCCCACTTTTACTATTTTATAAATAAATAAATCTTGCAAGTCTGAAATCACTTCTTCCATCCTTTACTTTTACTTTCCTGAAAGCTAGGGAGAGGCCCTTCTGAATTGTTTCCCTTGCCCCTTTTCCTTCTTTGGGCATGATGGTTTTCTAAGCTGCTTCCCTCTAAGGTCTTTCTCAAAGACCACTATACATCTTACTTGACCTTTGTAGGAGATATCAAATTTCCCTCCTAAGTGTCCAAAGTCTTTTCCAAAAGAATCCAATATAGGACTTATCAGATGCTGTCCAAGAATCCAAATTATTGCAGTCAAGGCATCTTGAAATTAAAAAGAGTTATTTTTTAGTTTGTAATTGTAGTTCTCTAATAGAATTGGACTACACAGTAAAGTCTAGATTAGAATATTCAATTCAATTTTAGTTTATTACAGTGATAGACCAGAGACCAGAACAAATTAAAATACTCTATCTATGATAAAATCCAGTCTGTTAATTATATGCGGTCTAACTATACTAAAATTACAATCCATAAAATATGTGGCCTGTTGTCAGTTTAATACTAAAAGGGAAAAGAAATAGCAGTGCAAAGGGTTTGCCACATTTGTTATATAACATAACTATGGTGGATTAGACACATGTTTCTGATGAATTCCCAGTGCTGCTGTGCAGAATCCAGCCACCTATTCTGTAGATATGGACTGTTCATCCTTAAGCAGTGTTGGAACAGCCAAGATACCTAGCAATTATTGGCAGAATATGTTTTCCCGAATCTCTGTTTAAAATGAATATCGAAGGAGTGTGTGAACACAGCCTCTCTTGAGCCACAGCAATAGAGTCTTTCAATCAATGGTATCTTTTTATACTTGCCATACAGGAGGGCTGATGGAAGCGCATGGCACGGTGTGAGCAAAAATGCTTTCCAGTGGTTGGCTGATTTCAACTGGCTAAGATAGCTGACAGGGGTAACAACATATCTAATGCTGTCTGGAGCTAAGGATTAGAATAAAATTAAAGATTCTCAGGATGGTGCTGTACAGATCAAACTAGATAATGTCTTATTCTGACCCCAGACATTTCTCAGCCTATGAGTTATAACAAATGTATACAAAAATGAAGTCCAACTTTATAAACTATTTTACTATGAAACAGAATTTTAACCAACAGCTTCATGTTATATCTTTAGGCTTTTTAGAAGATAACTTCCAAATGTTGGCTCTTTTTAACACTCTTGATTCAACTTCTCTTTCTCATAAGTAAGAGAGAAGAAAAAATAGGGGAAAAGGCCTTCTCTTTTAACTGTGTTCCATATTACTAGCACGTGTATTTTTTAAAGAAGGACATATATTTGCAATTCTGTTACGTTTTTACTGTTTGGTTAAGCAAGATGAACTTAATCGCTATTTATTTTCCAAATGTTCAATTGCACATTACTTTACTTATTCCTCCTGGATTTCCATTATAATATCCATAGATTTATAGTCAATGATGTATCAAGATGCTATTGCCTTTATGTTTTATTTCCCAACCTCACTAGATATGGCTTTCCCTAGTTTGATTAGTTCCAGTTCTTAAATTGATTTCAGTTCAGCTTTATAGACAAATCTCAACTTCCCTGCGTAAACTTAAAATAGTTTTTAAATTTGCTTTATGTTACCTCTGTTAGCCTACTTTGATATTTTTTGTCTCTTATTTCACAAGCATTGTATTTTATCTCATTTAATAGTGTCAGGATTTTCACAGTAGGATTTGCATTTAGATTTGGCACAAAACAGACAGTTCCTACAGTAACCCGTAATTCCAATCCATTAGGTTAATGCATTGCAGCTGCTGTGAACAGTGGGCATGCTATCTTTGGTATAATGAAGCCAGAGTAGCACAGAATATAAAACTAAATAAATTGGGGAAAAAAGGTTCTACATTGAAGCAGCAAAAAAAAGGGCTTTGATTTCTTCTTCAACAACATTCTAGATCCTTATTGATGATAATATTCATTATACTTCTATTAATTAAATTAATAAAAGTTGCTGAGACTTGAGTAACATATAAGAGTACTAAGTGATCATAAAAAACAAAAATTATAAATCCAAACAAGCATATTATGCAATAAAAATTCATTTCAATGTTTATTGATTTTGGTATTTTATAGAAGATAATTATTATGACTACTAACAATAACAGATGTATTTAAAAAAATCTGTAGCAAGGATCTTCCTTCTTGGCTCTCAGTCTCTAACACAGTGGTTCTCAACCTTCCCAATGCTGCGACCCTTTAATATAGTTCCTCATGTTGTGCTGACCCCCAACCATAAAATTAATTTCATTGCTACTTCATATCTGTAATTTTGTAATCACTCTCCTCCAAGTTAAACTTTTTTATATCTATAATAATCTCTCAACATTACAAACATGGCCACTGGCCAGAATCTCTTTTTTAAGGAACACTTGATAAGGGATTTATATTTAAGAATTGGTAACTGATTTAAAGGCCTGATTTTGAGGCAATATGCAATGTTAGAGTTTCAAAATTGTGTATTATATTCACTGAATTTTTCAAACTACAGGATTTACAATTATCCTTCATGTATGTTTACAGAATATACTCATACATGTTATATGGTTGCACAGATTTGAACCTACATTCCTGTAATGGTCTTGAATTTCATATGCTGGTACAACACAGTGTGTTTCTAAGGCATGCTTTATGTGAGGTATACTTTCCATTTCCTTGCTCACTGTGGAATGGCAGAATTAAGAATTAACCATATTTTGTGTCATAAATGAAATATAGAATATATGACATTACCTTGATAGGTACATAAACTGATATTTCTTTGGCTATGATTTAGAGTTGAAAAACAGATATATCAACCTTCAAAGGCAGTAATATATGGGAAGCAGAGGTATGTTGCTGCTAGTTCTGCGTGGTTCTGCCGAACTGGTAGAGGAATTCAGGCCTGGCTCACAGAACTTTCAGCGACCCAGGCCTGACATGTTGCCGAACTGATTCCCTTGCCACCATTGATGTCGCCACCAGGTTGGATTTTAGTAACTGCATGTGCACAGTTCGCTGTAAATTGTTCTGTGCATGCATGCAGAACAATTTCCATTGAATAGCATGTGCGGCAGAGGTGGGTTCCTACCAGTTCGCACCTATTCGGTAGAACCGGTTCATCAAATCTACCGAACCGGTTAGAAGAGGTTCCACCAGTGGACCCGGAAATCAGGCCACACCTACAGAAGAGGTTCCAAAAATTTTTGAAACCCACCACTAGTCCTTGGATATGATTATTCTACACTATCATGCTCATATTTATAAAACTCAGTGCCTCTGTGAAAGGTAAGGATGAGTACTGCATTTGTGGTGCAATCAGAACATTGTGTGTGTTGAAGTTGTTTTAACGCAAACCAAAGATGCCTTTTAAAAAACAAGTTTACATCATATTCTTATGCATGCCAGTGCTGTGTATGAGGTAATTTAAGGTGGTTCTGACAAGTGTCATCGGCATCTTCCGGTCACATGGGCGGCAAGCCACTCCCATCTGGTCACATGGGTGGCAAGCCACTCCCACAAAGGAGGCCACACCCACAGAGTAGGTTCGAACAATTTTTGAAACCCACCACTGATGTGCGGGTTGCAAACTGGTAGTAAAATCAGCAGCAACCCCCCCCCCCTTTAATCAGAAGGTATTAAACCTTGGACTCCCAGTCTTTAAAGCATATTCTTTGGCAATAAGCTAATAAATATGCTCTCTTTAAAAGGAATTATGGCTGAAGGGATAAGCAACATTCAAGAGAAATATTTAAACAGGAGTAAATGGTGAAGATCTCAAAACAACTGCTGCCAAAAGAAAAAATAATAATGATCTAATCAGGTCTGCAACAAAATTGTGTACTGTTGTATTCAAAGTATGGGACCACTAAACAGAAGGTATCTCATACACATATCCAAAATCTGAGGAACAGGTTTGCTTATAGCTCTGGAAAGCCTTATGCTTAGCTTTTTCCTATCCTTAGTTTTTCTAATTTTCCTCAAAGTATTAATAAAATCTACAATACTTCTGAAGGTCCTTGGATATTAATCTGAAATAACTAATTAAAAGGTAGCCTCAGAAATGGCACAGCATAAACAGTTCTGAAAAGATGGTTTCTTCTAATCTGTAACAAATTAGTTTCTTTAAAAAAAGTTTTTAGAGCTATCTAATCAAATTGTTAGATAATCATATGCACTGAATCTCTAATTAGAGTGTATAATTTGGTTAATTTAGTTTGTTCTTCAGTTATTAAAGAACATGATTTATTCTTATGAAATTAAAATGATCAAACATGCTTGATAAAACCACTTTTGGAAGGAGATTATATTATTTTCCACCCATATGTAATTATATCAGCATTATACTTCATTAAGATTATTTGGAACAAAAAAATAAAAAAAATCTCCCCCACTATCAGGCCCAAGCTCATAAATGACACCGTGAAATCCAATCAAATTAAATCCTTTATTTGCTTACACCTAATGGACAGAATCTTGCCAAAGTAAAACAATAAGTTTCTAGCCTGCTAGATCCATGATGGTGAACCTACGGCATGCATACCAGAGGTGGCACACAGCACCTTCTCTGTGGGTATGTGAGCCATCAGCCCAGCTTAGCTCTGCTGTGCATGCACACGTGCCTCCAGCTGGTCTTTGGGTCTCTCATGGGGGATGGGGCACATGGGAGGAAGTCTTATATTTTGGGGGCTCCAAAATAAGCACTAGGGCTTATTTTCAGGATGTCTTATTCTCTTCCCATCTATGGGAGGCCCACTTCTGCTTGATCATGGTTGCAATGGGGCAGGAAGCAGTTGCTAGTGCCACCACCATGAGGCAAATGTGGAGCTGCCCCACATGCCCCACATTGGCTTACCTCAGGGTCTCGCAGCCAGTCCATCCACACCCCAGCACCTGCCTCACCTCGTGGCTGTAGCTCCAGCAGCCCCATCCAGCAGGAACCTGCATCACCACTGCCCATTTTTTCTGCTTTTTGGTGCCTTCAACAGAGGAGACAAGCTGAGAGACAGTGGGGCAGAGCAGGCAGCTGGCTGCGGGAGGATTGTCTTGGCATCACTTAGCTTGCCTGCAGCCTGCGCAGAGCATTGGCATCATATACTTTCTCCCCGCGCCTCTGGCTCCATCTGCTGCCAGTGCCCCTGCATGAAGACAATCCTCCTGCAGCCTGCTCTGGCCCACTAAATCTTGGCTTTCCTGCAGCCTATATGGCATGGCTGGATCACCTGCGTCCCACCCACCTCTGCCTCCACCTGCTGCTTAGACAGGTAAACAACTTACCTGCACTGTGCAGCCTACAGTTGCTGCTAAACTCCATCAGCCCCCACACCCTCACCACCTCCAGTGCTGGCCACACTCCCCCCCTCCCTGGGCTTATAACAATCTTCACTAGGGCTTATTTTAGGAGTAATGCTTATATTAGGAACCTGCTTAAAAATTAGGCTAAGTCTTATTTTGGGAGTAGATATTATTTTCAGGGAGACATGGTAGTTCTTGTGGTAAAAGCAACAAAAGTGTTTTTGGGCACAAACTGGATTTATATCTGTTTCAGAGCTTCACTATGATATCTTTAAAAAAAGTGATTTTTAACATCTACATTATCTTTACTTTATTGTAGCATAAATATCCATGCCACCATTTTTTACACACAGAGAAATTTTTTGACAATTTAAATTGGCCTTTTAATTTAATTTTGAAAAGATATGAACTTGGAATAGAAATTTATAACACAGATAAAATTGATTTCTACTTTGCTGAAAACTAATGGAGATCTGAAGATCTAAAACATCAGAAAAAGAACAAGATTTCCCATTATCCCCTCTTCTATTTATTTTGGTTCTTAAAGTTTTGAATGCAAGATGAGAGCAGGTGCAAAGATTTTAAAAGAAAGTACAATTTGAGAGTTTTTGCAGATGATTTTAAAGTATCTTTAAATGGGATTTAAGTACTAATGGGGAAATTAAAACAATTTGTTATAACTGATTTTAAGATTAATAAACAAAAGATAAAGATGTTAACAAAAATATGAAGATATAATATCAAATAGAATTGATGAATAAAACAGTTTTCAAGGTTGAGAAAAAGGTAAAATATTTGAGTTTTAATTTGACACATATCACTATTTTAAACTAATTATGTTAAGAAATGGAATGATATTTTTAAAAGATGTTAAGATGGGGGAAATTACAGTTGTCACTGTTGAGAATATCTGTGATTAAGATGAATGTTTTGCCTAGAATGGCAGAAAGACCTATCTAAATTTGTATCACAGGGGGAAAAAACCATGAGTCAAATATAAAGTATTACAAGATGCCAAAAAATAGGAATTTGGGTTTAGTTGATCTGAAATTATATTTTGCAGCTTATTTAGTTTTGAATGAAATAGTCAGTGATGCTAAGAAATAGAAAATTACTGAAATTAGAAGAACCTGATTTGAGATTTGAGTGGCATAGTTTTCTATGGTACAATAAACAGCTAAAGTTTCAAAAATCATTTTATTATATGTGCCAAATTGAGAAAATGGAATAGATATAAACTCAGACTGTGTACAAAAATGCTCTTGCGGTTTTCACCTCAAATAGTGTTTTAATTTCACAAGTACTTCATACCAGAACATTTTTCAATATTTGGTTAGTGAGGGAAGAATATGTTTCTCGGAAAAGCAAGTTGTTCACAGATGCCAGAGATATGTTTTTTTTTAAAAAAAAATCTAAATGTAGTTTAAAGGATTAAAAAAAACCTTAAGGACAATAGGATGTTTAGCCTGACTGGAGAGTACCTTAGGGAAATTGAGTTGTCCTGTTCCTACAATTTCATATCTAAGGTCAATGGAGGAGATGTTACTGTACTATCCTAAATTACTGTATTATTGTGTTCTGTACACTTCACACACACACACACACACGCACGCACACACACGAGGAAGGGAGAGAGGGAGGAAAGAAAGGAATGAAATAACCCATGTATGAGAACTGCTAGCTAATACACTCATTTTTTCACTCAACTGGGAAAACAGTGATGGCATACCTACCCAGAAACCTATCTAGAATGATATACAAAGTCAGTATTTCTCAGAAAATGGTTTTAGGAGAACACACTGCAATCATTGCTGGTCTACACTTAATACATTTTAATGCAGGACAGAGAAGCTTAGAGTGCCTTGGAGTGTTGCACTGAAATGTTGCAGGGACGTGGAGCAAGGGTGAAGTGAGGTAGCAATATAGCAATACACAAGGGATGGGGAGAGGAGGGTTACACAGAAAGAGAGAGAGAAATATGGCTCGACTGTTTTCTGATTTAAGATAAATACATTCCAATAATAATTTTAAAATGCAGCATTCAGCCACTTTCTAATATAAAAATACAGTTCTTTGATTTATTGGATTTGAGTAGTCCTGTTTTACCATAAGCATTAGACAAAGACAGCCTTGGCTCTTAAGGTCAATGATTTTGAGAAATTAGCTGTTTTATTTGATCATCTAGGCTAGTCAATACACTGGGGCAGAAATTTATCTGAAATATTTCCCCTGTTATCTTTCCAATTCAATTTAGCAGAAATTACCATATTCATTTCTAGAATCCATTTTCAGTGTTATTCAAGAGTCTAGGGACTCTTCCACCTACACTTAAGTTTTTGCTGATGAAAATTATTTGATGTTTCTCTTGTATTCTACTACATGTGTAAAGATTTAGTTCAATAAATGTCGTCATAGAACTCTCCAAGACATTCTCTATTCTAGTCATTTTCCTCTCCATTTAAGTAGAAAGCAATTTGAAGAGTCCTGGTTCCCCTGTGTTGTGTAACAACAACTGGTGCTATGTTAATGGGGTGTGTTGATTCAAATATGGCTATAGTGCCTCGTGCTCATCTGTTGTCCACTGCCCAAATCACTTGTTTTCTTATATGCTTATTCATTCTTTAAAATGATTGTGTGCACTTTATCATGCTGATGTCCAGTTTTGCATTGTCAGTAAGCAAAGCAGCTATACATAATAAATTAAGCAGTGAAAAAAACTGAGCTCCTAACCTCATTCCCCAAAATCATATTATCTAAAAATTATATTAATTTTTATTAATAATCAAAGATCAGCAATATTTTTTTACCTGAAACTTTGCAAGATTCAAGTTGAGTTGCAAAATAAATTTTCCACAGAGACACAAAGGAATGGCTGCACCATTCTTACCCCAAATATTTTTCTATAGAAAATTATTATGTACCAAGTTAAGGAATAACAAGTCTGTTTAGTTGGTGTATAAAGATCAGAGTGATCAGTCTTCTACTACATGGTCTGTCTGTCCATCCGTCCGTCCATCCGTCCGTCCATCCATCCATCCATCCATCCATATATCTATCTATTTACATCCACCCACCCACACAAACATACATGCTGAACAATTTAAGCAGGACACCGACATCTACATTAAGTTCCTCTAAGTTTCATTTAAAATATTAATAAAATAAAGCCTCTTATTCAGTGGTGGGTTTGTACCGGTTTTACTACTGGTTCGCTCGTGTGCCCACACGTGCTCTCATGCACACATGATGGTTCTGCACATGCGCAGAAGCATCTGGGTGGGTGGGCGGAGCCTCCCGCCACTGCCGCTACAGATTCGGCTGAACTGGGCTGAACCAAGAACAACTCATCTCTGCTCCTATTGATTAGAAATAATCAGAGGTTATCGTTTTGGAAGTCTCAAAGTGCTTACTGCCTGTCTTGAATCTTGGCCAACTACTGTGTATATCATCAATCTTTTTGGTAATTTTTAGCACATTCTTGCAAAGTACAATCCATTCTTCTTTATATCTCAATTCTTCATATTCTGGTAGTTGAAAGCTGATTTTAATCTTTCCATGTGACTGTATTTTCCCAAAATTTCTTTACAATTTTATATCTCTGATTCTTGCCCATTGGTGATAATTTTTGTTTCGCTCACTCAGCCACTGACCACCTCCAGCCCAGTTCCTAGTAGACCACATATTGGTACTGGTTTGTGGCCAGGGTGTTGGATACTCCCTGCTCTACAGGATAGTAAAATATTCAGATAGTAAGATTCTTACATTGAAAAAAAATATATTCTATTTCAAATTATTTTGCAATGGAATTATTTTCAGAAAATGTTTGTACCTTAAAATATTAATAATCACTTTTATGTCTCTCGTGTCTGGCTAGCCTAACTGGGAATAATTAAAAAAGAAATCTGTGACACATTCACACATGTATACATGTAAAATGTTATATCTGGTACATTAATAAAATGACAAAAAATAGGTACATATGTTGGTATAAAGTTGGGAATAGTCATGAACACTGGCTAGAATGGTTGTAAACTGTGCTTCCAAAATCTCTGCTGCCTGTACAATTCAGAACAGTGTTGCAGTTGGAAGTGTCAAAAACTAGGGATCCATTTAATTTCATACATTCTATGAGCTATGAATAGCTCACACTGAGCCATAGAGAATGACTGAAAAAATCAACAGAGCACATCTGAATTGGTTTAAAAGGAATAAAGTTATAATCTCCTTAATATTACACAGCACACTTTTTGCAGAAAGTATTTTATGGCTACTAGGATCACAAAACAGTATTTCACATATGACTTGAAAAATTCACAGAAACCAAATGTGGTTCTCATCTAACAGTCAATAAGATTATTAGTGCTTTCTTTCGCTGAAGGTTCTGACCTCACCCTGTTTCAAAAGTGAGATTTTGTTCAAAACCGGGAGCGGGAGGGGTGTTCCCTTTACACACATTGAAACTAACATAACAGTAGAAAGCTGCCATTGGTATGGAAAGAGCTCACTGGTGTCATAACCTGGCAGGCTGGAGTCTCAATTGACTTTCTCATGCCCAAGGACTTAAAAGGGCTAACTAGGCGACTATCTATTGCCTTTTTATCATCTGGATTCACTGCTGTATAAAAGAAAGCAATACAAGTGTGGGATTTTTCCCCATAGATTCTTTGTTCCCATCGTTATTATTCAGATGGAGGATTTATACTGACCATAGTAGTAGGTGATTTATTACTTTGTTGGTAGAAGGGAAAACAGCTGAAAATAGGGGGGGGGGGATGTTGAAATGGAAATTGTGACATTCACTGAGTAATAATCTTACCCCACCATTTACAGGAAGCAGGTGGTGGCTATTTACCATTATAGACAGATGGAAGTCCTGCAGTGGAAGGTGTTTTTTTTTCCCTTTTAGATAAATTAGCTTAAATAATTCAGCCTCTTCTCTGCCTGATGTGTTAATCTCGTGATCTTAAATATTAAAAGACTATTTTGCTAGAGAGAAACGTGGATTATAGCATGATAGTTTAAAAGCTTTTTATTTTTGAAAAAGAAATTAAATCCATGTATGAGATAGGGAGGCGTTTTTACAAAAATATGAACAACAGTCATTAAATCTACATGAATGTTGGCAAGGATACAATGTTATCCAGTAAAAAGATCCATTACAATTTAGCGTGCTTTGAAGTTTGGCTGAATGAATGTCAGAAAGATGTATAGCAATAGCTGCTACCCTTTGGTAACCCAGATGGTATTGGAATATAAACCACCAAACTCTACATATTATTGCTTGGAATTATGGGAGCTGTAGTCCCACACAATCTAGATAATGTTTGGGACATCAATACAAACAAAAATTATAATGTCATTATTCTTCCCTACCACTCCATTCCATGTATTGGTTCTACACATTCCACTTACAAGTCCACCATTTCCACTCCTAATCTTGCCAAAGCAGTTTGAAGTATTCCTGCTGATATCAGAATGCTGAGAACATGCTGAGAAGACAATGAGCTAATCAGGTTCTCCTGCCAGCCAGCTAATAGAAATGGGCCCCCAAAAGTCATTCTATCAGAGCTTCACCTAAGCTGCTTCATATCCTGGCACAACAAAAAATAAAATCTGCTTTACAAAAAAAGGAAATGAAATTAATTGCTGGCAGGCCCCTTTCTTGTTTTCCATATATGCTGTGTGTCTAATACTATGAAAAAAAAAACAAAAAACCCCAATACCCTCATATACCTGAGCATTTGTAACAGTGTAAGCCTGCCTTTATATCATGCTATCTATCATTCCTGTAATATTCAAATTCCACTGAAAGATGTGAATAAGGCAAGATACCATGTCATCTGTAATACAATCTCATACTTTTCCCATGCCTTTAATGATTATAAGCTATAGTGTCAGTTGAAAAAGAGGTGTTTTAAACAATATGCCCACTTTTTCAGCAGCAGGAACTCATTATTAGGACCATTTTCTGCCTACCCCCATTTCTACTTAGTAGAATTAGCAAAATCACACACATACACATTCCATTCTAAAAGGGAGAACAGAAATAAAAACCCCAAGCAATTTTGTATTTTGTCCAGGTGGAATAGAGGGATGCAACAGATGGGAACTGTCATTTTTACTGCCAACAAATAAAGCTGGCATTTGTTTTCAAAGATCTGCTAAAAGTGAGGTAAAACTTCAATCAAACAGAGAAATGGATCAGTTACAAATTCTGCAGGGCTACCTTGTCGCAGGAAAAGAAAACAAACGTGTGTTTTTACACTTTTCATTACATCACAAAGCTCACTTGATAGAAATTGCCAATGTCATGGGATCACGAAGGCTTACAGCTGCTTAAGAATTGGTGCTCAATCCTCATGTGGATATGTCTAGAAGCTGTATATAAAGGATTCTAGCCTCAGTCCTACAGAATGGAAAATGTCTTGTCATTTGTTCAAGGCAGTATATCTTCATATTGAGATAAGAGCTTAACTCATGGTCAACAACATCCCTGATCACTTGATCTTATTAACTGGTGCTGATTTCAACTTGAAAACAAGCCTTGACACTATACAACAGAGAAGAGTTTTTCTCCATTTTCCTTTGAAATTATCTCGTTAGTTTTCCTGCTAGTTCCATTTGCCATTTCTTAGCCATTGTACTGGCATTCATCACTCTCAATTTCTACACTGCACTTATATGCAACTATAAGCATATGAGCTTTAGCTGTTTAATATTAAATTTAATCACTTTTAATCATATTTTTATAGGTCTAACATGCCAAAACTAAACTATGGAAGTAATACATTTTGATCCAGTAGAGGTATTCATAAAATTATTTTTATAACTCAAGAGTTCAGAATTAAAATATTTGCACAATAAAATATTGTAAAATCTGGACCATTCCAGATTATACTGACATAAGAGTAGGAGTGCGTTTCTATCACTTGAAATATGCAGTTTCATGTTTCCTATGACTCTTTTGTAAACCTTTGAATTCAAAAGAAATGTGATAGAACAAGCACATTTGCTAAAAATCTGATCATCTTTTATTCTCTTACTCCACTCTATGTTCATTTTTTGCCATGGATTTAACATTATTAACCTGATTGACTCAGTCACATTATAACTGATGTTTATAATGATACTTACTGGTCTTTGTTGTAGATCAGGAGTGTCAAACTCATCGCTCTGAGACCAGATGAGTCACACGCTGGCCACATCCGCCCCTGTTTTAATGAAGGGGGGAAAGTTGTGATATGTCACATGATGACAACATGTAGTTGAGAGTTTGACACTCCATTGTAGATACTTCCTACATTATTAGTCTGCATGCATTTTAAACCTGGACCGTATGTCTGAGATTACTAAAACCCTTCCATTAGCACTTAGCATACTTTCTACTTCAGAGAGCCAAAAAAATTCCTTGATATTCAATTTGTGTGGAAAGGACAAATGGATATGTAACAATATGTAATTCTGAACCAAATAAAGAGTGCATTACCTCAAACACACTAATTAACTATATTTAGAAATATGGTTTTGGATCGTACATAAAACTGGACATTTTCAAGCAGGAATAAGTTGAAAACAGCCAAAATTGCAATAACTAATTTTTAGCAATTGTGTCAAAAAAACAAAAAAACATTTTAATGTGTAGAAAAAAGGCCATTTTAATCTCATCTGAAGTACCAATTTTAACAAACTTTGAAGCACAATTAAGAGACAATTTTGATCCACTCAAAAAAGAACAAAAAGAAGACTTTAGGATGGGTGTTGGCAACCCACGACACCAGAGCCGCATGCAGCTCTTTCACCTCTCTGCTACAGCTCCCTGTCACCCTGGCACAGTAGATGGATGAAAGAGCTGTTGCCCTGTCATGGAGGTGATGATGGCAATAGCTGGAGCCTTAGTGTGGGAGTGAAGCGCCCCTTTACTTGCCTTTGTGCAGCAACAGCATTCCACCTTCGTCGTGGTACCTTTGCTGTTGCCTCAGCAAAGAGGGCTGGGAGAGAATGATAGAGGCAGATCTTGCAGGGTGGGGGCCATCTCCTGGCCTTTCTCCTCCCTCATTGGTGAGGCCAAGAGAAAGAAGGGTGGCATGGGGAAGCGCTCCTCTCCACTGGCCAAGCACCAAGCACAAAAACCCAGACAGAAGCACCCCCATTAGTGAGTTGGATGGTGGAAAGGCCTGACCAGGCCCGGCCTCGGAGCAGGACACTGTTCAGCACCTCCAATGTGAGCTTCCATCTTTGAAATGTGCCACACTTTTGAGGAAGCCAGGCAGCTATGGCTGTGGCCATCAGGGGTGGTGGTGAGTGGAGGCGTCAGGGCTTCTCACTCCCCTCCTCAGCAAGCCAGGCCTGGAAGAGCATGGAGAGTTGTGGGCTGAGTGCTGGAGGGTCAGAAGTCACCCTCTGACATTGCCCCAACATCCAGCGTGCACGCCCTTGTCACAAAGTGGGATTGAGTGGGGGTTAGGGGGAAGGGAGCAAGGGGAAGGGGGAAGGGTAGGTGGGCTTCTAGGAGGAGAAGCCGAGCTGGCTTTCCTTTTGGTGGGGGTCAGGGGGAAGACTCAACTCCCATGGAATGCCTGCCATCACTAGCCAAGATCCTGACAATGTCAATAGCCGGAGAGAAAGTGGAGATCCAGCGTCCTGAGAAAAACCTTCATGCAGAGGAGATTGGTCCACTTCCCTTACTCCACCCCACCGCCCCCCCCAATCCCTCTGGATCTGTCATGCAGTGCTTGAGCCCAGCTACTGTATCTCTTTGCTGCATGACAGATCCAGGGGGATTGGGGTGTGGAGGTGGAAGGGAAGAGGAAAAAGCTTTGGCATCATCGGGATTTTGGCTAGTGAAAGAAGCATGGGATGGAAAGGAATTCAGAATGTGGGAGCACCGGGTCGGGAGTCTCCCTGGAGCCTAGCACCTGCCGCATTTTGAAGTTTCCTTTCCATCCTGCGCTTCTTTCATTAGCCAAAATCCTGGTGATGGCAATAGCTTTTTCTGGAGAGAAAGTGGAGATCTAGCATTCTGAGAAAAGCCTTCATGCAGATGATTTTGGTGCTCTTCCATCCACCCTTCCCCCCCCCCCCAAATCTGCCCAGATCTATCATGCAGCAAAGAGATATGATAACTGGGTGCAATAGTAGCAGTAGCAATAAGCACTGCATGACACAGAGCACAATAACAGCATTTCAGGTGGCAGCATGGTGATCTCGGCTGCCCGGAACATCTGAGAAGGGATAGGTGAAGGGGGCGCTGTGTGAGAGGTATAAGGCAATGTGGCTCACTGCTCGGCCTCCTCCTTCTCCAGACAACCCAGTCAGAGGGTTCCTGGCTCGGGAGATGGATCTGGCCAGGAGGAATACAAGCCCCATTTTTGCAATCAGGGAGGAAAAAGAGCATTTCAGGTGCCGGGCGAACCACCCGCTGGAATTTTTTTGGCTCTCTGAAGTAGAAAGTATGCTATGTGTTAATGGAAGGGTTTTAGTAATCGCAGACATACGGTCCAGGTTTTAAATGCATGCAGACTAATAACGTAGGAAGTATCTACAATGGGGTATCAAACTCTCAACGACATGTTGTCATCATGTGACATATCACAACTTTCCCTCTTCATTAAAACAGGGTGGACATGGCCAGCGTGTGACTCATCTGGTCTATGGGTGATGAGTTTGACATTCCTGATCTACAACAAAGACCAGTATGTATCATTAGAAACATCAATATACTGCTGTTTCAGTTATACTGGGATTCAGTTCCCTTCTTCCCTATTATTCTGCAAAAGTAAACAATGAAAGCTTTGTTGCACATAGAATAATAGTTCTAGAAACCTATGCTGCACTGAGACAATATTACATAGCAGCACTAAGAAAATGGGAGAATATAATTTAATTATTGCAAACTTTAAATTACAATTAAGTCTTCTACCAGCTTCTCTGATAGGAGTCTACACCTAAGGGTCCAACCCTAATGATCACACTAGTAAAATATAAACCTGCAGACCATTCAAATTGTTTTGTACTACTAAGTACTATAAGTGCTCAGCAAACACTTTGGACAAACAGAAGCCAAATAGGAATGCCTAGAAGAGAGCATAAAACATTTTGGCAATTCTAGGTCACCCTTTTTAAACTATCTTTTTTCCCAGCAGCTGAAGGCCAGAGTGACTGAGAAGCTGAGGATGTGCTGATCAAGATTCTTTATTCTCTCTTGTCTTTAGTGAGGAGTTCAATCTTCCAATTTTCTTTTATTTCCTGCTGCTGAATTGGCTTGAGATATCTGCTCATGTCAAATTCTTTTTAATATTTTTTCTTAAATATGTAGCTGCTTTTACGTGGCACAGTGATTTCCATCTCATTTCTGCTAAATATGGCAGGAAAGAATCCATCAGGGTTATTACCAGTTATCTAAAAAATTCCAATGAATGCTTAATATAAATAAAAGCTTAAAAAACAAAACATCATATTTTTTTTCTTGCTTGGTGGTAAGACACCAAAAAAAGTATACCAATTTTTTCTCACTATCATTCAGATGTACAAGTTTCAATCAATTAGAACAAATGAGGCTGGCTTTTTTGAAACAAAAATACCACAAAGATTATTTGATGGCAACGATGCATATTTTTCTTAGAATATGGACTTCTGTGTTGCCATCAAAAGAGAATTTGCAGATGTGGATGTGAGAGAGAATACAGTGGGAAACAACATCTGTGATTGGTGAAGTGATGATCTCCAAAATACTTTCCTATTTAAAGAAATTGCTCCTGAATTTCTTCTCTTCTCAGTTCATATTGTTCATGCATGCAGATGCCTCTAGTGAGATGGAGAAAACTGCTTAAAGTAAACATTCTGCATGGTATGTTATGCACAGATATGTAAAGGCCAAAAGTCTATTTAAATTATTGTTTTCAAAAGTATAAGTGCCTTGTTTTTGTTCAATAAAGCAGCATTTTTGGCATTTGTATAATTTCAGGGTATATTAGGTTCTTTCTCACTTTTCATTTTTCCTTTCTTTCCTTTTATGATGTGTTTTATCTATTCATAAAAGTACTAGTTGGCCTTTTTTCATTTATGTTTAAGAATAGCAACTAGATTAAATGTGCATGATTGGATTGTCAGGTATAAATAATATATATGTCATCCATGTAAACATGTCATGATGGTCATTATTTCTTCTGAGAATCAGCAGATTTTATGAGGGTGACAGGAAATTAACTAAGTAGCAGGCAGAGGTAATGTAAATTAAAATGACAAACTTTTGTAAACCACAGGTTTCCTGAACAGAAGGCTACCAATGTGAATATCTGGCAAAACATCATAGTTTTAACAATGTAAACATTGATTAGAAAGTATATTTAGTGAATCTTTTGCTGGTTTCAAATCCAATTTGAAACTAAATCAAATCATATTTATCTGCAGTATCTGGAAAGTTCTTCCTTGAGTGCTTTTGGATTATCACATTATATCTCTTAGTTCCGCAAGGAAAGACTGAAATGAAACTTTCTGTTTAACGCTGTACATTCTATAAATGAGGAGGGAGTAGCTTTGAAGAAGAGGTGCACTGAAGTTTGTCCACCATCCCTATCATTATGTCTTTTGCTCATTGAGAAAGCATGAGACAACATCTGTGGTGGCCTCCATCTAGATTTACTTAGCCAGATTTTCATTAAAAGACTAGCTCAATAAAAGTGTTGCTTACCCTAATAAAGCTCTTTGGAGCTTTTCAAATTTGCATTTAATACTCCTTAATGTCATTATGGCATTAATAATCTGTGCCTAAAGACCAATAAAAACTCTACATTTTCCCTTTAATGGAGAAAAGTCCATAAACTCATGCTTTTCTTGTGACTCAGCTTTTACAGTGTCATAAAAAAGCCATAGTCAAGGCTACTCACATGCTAGATAAGATCTGACAGCAGTGATTTGCAGTAGTTTAACAGGATTGTGTTTGCACAATGAACAGCAGCCTTTTACAACCAATAAATAAATCAACAGGTCTTAAAAAATCAACACCAAATGGAATACATAACAGCAGTTGGATGCTGAGAATGTGTTCTTTATCATGATTACTAAGCCATACACACATGCAATATTGATATTAAAGAGTATTTGTATTTTCTTGTCTCACATTCAATTGAGCTTTTTGCATAACTTGAGAGACCGCCTGCTGCCAATTACCTCCCAAAGACCCATTAGATCACACAGGGCTGGCCTCCTCCGGGTTCCGTCTACCAGCCAATGCCATCTGGCTACTACCCGGGGGAGGGCCTTCTCTGTGGCAGCTCCGGCCCTTTGGAATGAACTCCCCGCAGAGATTCGGACCCTCACCTTTTTACATCGTGAGGGAAGACACAGGAGCCATGGATTGCAATAACAAGATGTTTATTAAAACAGAGATGACAGCGATTCAAACTTCCCTGTAACGGCCAGGGTATTTATACGGAACCCAGAGCAACTGTCAAAATGACCAGCCAATCAGGGGCTGGTAACTGGCTAGCAACAGGCTATGCTGCGTCCCAGCCAATCAGGGCGCAGCACAGGCTGTTGCTGGCCTTTCTAAACTATTTGCATATTCAACACTCCTTTCCCCCAGTTCTGCGCATGCTTGGCTAAAGGCGCATGCATACAAGTCCTCATCTATGTTGCCGATCATGGAGGCTGGAGAGTCTACATGGAGGAAAGGCCCAACGTTGCTGTTGCTAGTAGGTTTGGCGGAGCGTCGCGCGGAAAGGTTTGGCGGTGCTTGAATTTCCAGAGGAAGAGGTCAGGCCTGATATATATATAGCGAGTGTGCTGGGTGTATAGCGAGTGTGTAGTTGCCAAGCGAGACGGCCGTGTTGGAGAGGCTGTGCGGTTGTGAGCGGGGATCGGTCGAGCGGCTGCTACCAGAGGAGGCAGACTTTGGAGACGCTAGAGGCGGTTACTGGTAGGCAGGGGAGTAAGCATAGCCGCCGGCTTCGGAGGCTCCTGGATAGGCAGGCAGGCAGCGGCCAGGTGGAGAACCGGTGCAGGCAGTGGCCAGGTGGAGAAGCGGTTGGCTCCAGGCAGCAGTCAGGCAGAGCTTCAATCTTTGAAGAACACGGCAGTTGGAAACACGCTTGGAGAACGAGGAGAACGAGGCGATTGGTTGAACACGGCGGTTGGTTCCTTGGGCCTCTCGACAGCAGCATGTAATGCGGAGAGTGCCGTAGGGACAGCTGGCAGCAGGCAGGCAGCGGCTCCAGCCGAGGTTGAACCGTCGCGATCCGTAGCTCGTCCCTGAGCAGCGGCGGCGGCTCCAGTCGAGGTTAAGCATGGAAAGCCTGTCCCTCGGACGGATGGAGGCTGCGCCTGAGTGCTTACTCAGGTTGGCTAAAACCGGAGGCCCACGGCGGTGGTTACTGCTGCTGCTGACGCTTGCTGGCCATGGCGGCGGCTCTCTTGCTGGCCATGGCGGCGGCTCTCTTGCTGGCCATGGCGGCGGCTCTGACAGGCCCTCAATGGAGGAAAGAAAATAATTTTTATTTCCTGCGTTCGCATGGCTGCGACTGGCTCATTCTCTTTTATTCCAGGCTCTGCGGGAATCGCAAATCCCACCCTCGTCGCCAGTTTTACATCATGAGGGAAGACTCAGGAGCCATGGATTGCAATAACAAGATCTTTATTAAAACAGAGATGACAGCGATTCAAACTTCCCTGTAATGGCCAGGGTATTTATACGGAACCCAGAGCAACTGTCAAAATGACCAGCCAATCAGGGGCTGGTAACTGGCTAGCAACAGGCTATGCTGCGTCCCAGCCAATCAGGGCACAGCACAGGCTGTTGCTGGCCTTTCTAAACTATTTGCATATTCAACACACCTCTCTCCAGGCCTTCCAAAAAGCAGTTAAAACCTGGCTGTGTCGGCAGGCCTGGGGTTGATGAGTTCCCTTCCCCTCTCGATTTGTGTGGCTGTTGGTTATTTTTAAATGCTTGTATTTGTAGTTTTTGTGTTTCCCTTCCCTCCTTGGGTTTGTGCGCCACCCTGAGTCCCGCTGGGAATAGGGCGGCATATAAATAAAACAAAACCTAAACCTAAACCATAAGAAGAAAAGCTTTTTGCATATCGAAAATTCTACCAAAATTCTGCTTTGTATCCCTTTTACAGAAAAAGCAGGAAAAAGCCACTTTTATCAACAAACCAGCATTCAATTTAGCATATTTAATGTGACATATGTAGATAGATAGCTATAAGTGGAGATACAGACAACACATATGTTCATTGTGCAGACATACTGTGGAAGGGTAAGCTGCTTAGTAAAATTGCAGACACAGTGCTCCCTTCTTTTCTTTTCTTCCCATTTGAGCCTTCTCTCCAGCATCAGCAGGCCAAAGTTGTCAATAAAGCTGCAACCTTGACAAAAGCTTTGGGGAGATGAAAAGAGAATGGAGGATATATATTTTGGACAAATCAAACCAGCAGCAGAACAAAATTAAGTGTCTTTCCTTCAGAAAAAGTGGACAGTCCAATGGAGAGGAAAAGAAGTATAGCAGCACAGCACAACATAGAAAAGGTATGAGATCTCTATATGCTGTCCATTAATAGAAAAAGAAGAAATCTCAGACAAAGGAGTCTTAGAACAAGTTTAAGAAAGAAACATTATACATGCTAGTAATACTATAGACCAAGGGTGTCAAATTCGTGTCACCACAGCATCATCACGTGACATATTATGACTTTTTTCCCCTTCACCAAACTGGGCATGGGCATGGCCAGCAAGTGATGCATCCGGCAAACTGGCCACAATTTTTACACTCCTGATATGGAGCATAATGTATAGCAATAGCAATAGCACTTAGACTTATATACCACTTCACAGTGCTTTACAGCCCTCTCTAAATGGTTTACTGAGTCAGCATATTGCCCCCAACAATCTGGAAGTTCATCTTATGGATGGAAGCAGTGGTGAAATTCAAAACTTTTTACTAGTGGTTCTGTGGGCATGAGTTGGTGATCGTGGCAAGGGAAGGATACTGCAAAATCCCCATTCCCACCCCACTCTGGGGCCAGCCAGGGGTGGTATTTGCCAGTTCTCCAAACTACTCAAAGTTTTCTCTACCAGTTCTCCAGAAACAGTCAGAACCAGCTGAATTTCACCCTGACTGAGTAAGCCTTAAGCCTGTTGAGATTCGAACTGCCAAATTGCAGTCAGCCAGCAGTCAGCAGAAGTAGCCTGCAGTACTGCATTCTAACCACTGTACCATCACAGCTCCTATATAGGTAATTGTAGTAAAATAATAGGTAATAGTAATTGAATATATAAAGTATAATAGTAATAGTATAGACCAGTAGTCCCCAACCTTTCCAGTTTTGCAAACTGGAGGTGGCAATAGTGTTGGGGAGGGGATGGTTTCATGTGAGTTGTGGGAAAGTCCTTGTACATGTGCAGCTCCATTTGTGCAAGCAGTCGGAGCATGTGCCAGTCGCTCGCACAAATGGAGCTTCCCATGCACACTCTCTTGTCATTCATACGGCCCAGTTCCACACAGCAGCCTGGGTACTGGGGGCCTCTTTTATAGACCATGGCATAAGCATTACCAGAGTAATAATATTTGAAGAGCAATAGTATACTGAAAGAGTAATTATCATGGTAATAGAATAAAGAATGGAATACAGGAAACATTCACACATTGCTTTTATCTGTTTGGTTTTTATAAAATAATACATCTCCCCAATTCTTTTAGAGAAGTATAAAGAAACCACTTGTCCAGAATCCATTGCTTTTATGTCTCTCTTGTGTCTGGGTGAACGTAACTGGGTGCAGTTAAAAAAAGGACCTATGACACATTCACACATATATAAATGTAAAATGTTATATCTGGTGCATTAAAAAATCATAAGAAATTAGCTATATATGTTGGTATAAAGTTTAAGAAGTTGAGAATTGTCATGAACATTTTATTGTTTCTGCAAATAAATTTTGATAATACTAGTAAAACTTGTGAATCTATTTTTTTCAATATAATAAATAATATCTTGATATATCCTGTAGAAGAAGACATCTTAAGAATGGAATACTGAGTCCAAATTACAAAATAAGGCTCTAGCAGCTTATTAGTAATCTGAAATCAGTAGATTGGGGGGGGATTTCATTAGAGCGGTAAAAAAAAAAACCTAGCATGTTAAAAATATGTAGTTACAGTGGACAGTAACTCCAGCAAATATATTAGCTCAATTATAAAATATCCTACAATGCTTGTGACATGATTGTTACACTAAAAATAATAATAACATAGTAGAGAAGGATCATTACCCAAAAGGAGATAGTTCCCTTGAGAAATTTCTGCCGCTGAGTTGCAAAGTGGCTTATTAAATTCATAAAATATTAATATATTTGGCAGGCTGCTTTGGTTCGTATGACAAGTATAGTGGGAAGTTATTGTAAAAATACTGTAAAGCAGGGATAGCCAACCCTGACAACTTTAAGACTTGTGGACTTGAACTCCCAGAACTTCCCAGACACTATGACTGGCTGGGGAATTCTGAGAGTTGAAATCCACTGGTCAAAAGTTGACAATGTTAGACACCCTGCTGTAAAGTTTTATGAATAGCATTAATTAACTTCTGTCTAGTCTCTGATTTATGGCCCATTGTTTAAAATAACAGAGTTTGGAGCTAAATCAGCATCATAATTCCCATATGATTGATTGTTGTCTCATAACAATCATAAGCCAGCCGAAAATATCGAAGTAGCATAAGAAGGATCAAAACAAATAAAAATGACAGATCCTAAGCAGAAGTCATAAGGTGGTGCAATTTAGGGATGAAAATAGAAAATGGATCAAACATCGAGGCAATAACTGTTCAGGTTCAGGAAATATAGCACTTCACACTAGCTCTTAGACTTATATACTACTTCACAGTGCTTTTACAGTCCTCTCTAAGCAGTTTAGAGTCACCATATTGCTCCCAACAATCTGATCCTCATTTTACCGATCTTGGAAGGAGGGAAGGCTGAGTCAACCTTGAGCTGGTCAGGATTGATTTATTAATTATTTTCTGAGCTTTATTATTGTACAAGGAAGTCAAGGCAGTGAACATACATACACTCCTTCCTCCTCCTTTTTTACACACAATAACAATACTGTGGAGAGTTGGGCTGAGAGAAAACGATGGGCCCAAATTTACCCAGCTAACTTTCATGCCCAAGGCAGGGTTAAAACTTACAATCTTCTGATTTCTATACCAGCACCTTAATTACACCAAATTATCTTTCCTAAGATTTGACATTTTTTAAAAATGCAATCAATCTTTATTGCAGGTACAAGATTTGTGTAGGCACAATGATGGTTGGGTGATTGTCTAAATCAGTGTTTGTCAACCTCAGCAACTTTAAGCTGAAGAATTCTGGGAGCTGAAGACTTCATATCTTAAAATTGCTCAGGTTGAGAAACGCTGCTTTAAATCACTCATGTTGAATCCTTGTGGAATGTCCTTTGAGATTGAATAATAGCCATTCCCCTTCCTACTTGTGACTTTCCCTTGCAACCTTCCAGGCATCTAGATCAGTGATCCCCAACCCCCGGTCCGCGGACCGGTGCCGGGCCGTGGAGTAACTGGCACCGGGCCGCGCAGCGGCCGGGGGCCATGATCGCTGCAGCGGCCGGGGGCCATGATCGCTGCAGCGGCTGGGGGCCATAGTTTCTTTCTGTATGCAAATTAGGGCTAACTGGCACAAGGGGTGTTACTGGACCGCTGGTGGCACTCTGACGTCACCAGCGGCCCACCGCCCCCCTGTGTCCAGCGCCACCCTTCTCATTCCTTTTCAGCACTTCAGCGCTGGCCGATTCCTGAAAAAAACCTAAGAGCGCCTGCGCAGCTACATAGGGCTAGCGTAGACAGCGCTAGTAGCGTAACCTTGCGTAGGCGCAGTTTGTGCTACGCTATCTACGCTAGCCATACTGAACTGCGCCTGTGCAAGGCTACGCTACTAGCGCTGGTCATCGACGTATTCCACCGAAACCGCGAACAACGCCCCCCCACCCCTGCGCGCGCTCAGCGGGCCACGGTAAAATTATCAAAGGCTGACTGGTCTGCGGCGATAAAAAGGTTGGGGACCACTGATCTAGATGGCACCAGTATGGCAAAGTCTATCTTGAAAGAAATTGGTTGGGAAGAAACATAGGAAATAATAATGGGACATAAATTAAGATGGAGAAATTATTTACTTTTCCAATATAGAAAATGCAAGTAATACTTTAATGCAATGAAAAAGAATAATTCAACAGTGCATTAGACTGTATGCTATACAAGACTTTTTTCTTAACATATTATGGCACAGTAAATATTCAAAGGCAGTGCAATCTCTGAGATCTAGATAGATATTGGGATGATTACCTGTTTGTAAATGTACATAAAACTTAACTAATGATTTTACATCCTAAGCTACTAAATTAATTCATCTGTTCCACAATGACTTTTTTTCTGTTTCTATTTCACACAATGTACTGTGTGAACCAAAAATGAAAAGTTCCAGCTTTTCAGCTTTCTTCCACACAGAGGCCAATATAATAGTAAGATTGATTTGGGAAACAATAGAACATAAAATACCCATTGTCTTTCAAATCAAAAATTCCTCAGAATGAATGTATTCCACTGAGCAGCATAATTTTGACAGTGAAAATTCTTTATTGTACATATTTTCTTTGTACTGTAAAATGTCCCATACTTCAAGTAATCTGTGTGTGGGAGTGTTTTTGTGTTCTTGAAAATCAGCAGTGTATCTTTTCTTTCAAATCCTGAGTTTCTTTCTCACTTCCAAAATACTCTTTACATAAATTGTAAATTTGAAATGTTCCATGATGATCATAATGATTAATTTAACTTTGCAGATTGTTGATGAATGGAAAACTGGTTGCTCAAGTCTTTTAAAGCAACACAGACATGGAGACTTATGCAATGGTTTTCCCTATTTTTTTAGCCAGTTGCAGAGACTGTGCCCACCCTTTTCCTTCCCCAAATCTCCACAGATACATTGCTGCACTATAGAACATATTCACAGGCACTCTTGAGTTAGAAGGTAAAACAAGGCCATATATTTAATTTTGCAGCTACTAAGATTGTTGGACAAGCTGGCACAAGAACAGCCAGGGAAGTGAAACAGGCCCCTCATCAGTCAACAGGAGTGCTGATTTACTACCAGCTTATCAAGTATGTAGGAGGCAAGGGCTTGGCAGCAGAAGCAAGCAACAGCCACAAACTTAATAGCCAGTCATCAACACCCCAATCAACATCTAAAAAGCCATATACACTAGGCACCATGTACATACCATTCACAGAACAGCCCAAAACACGCTCCACTAAAGAGAAGTTCCTAGAACAATGATGGCAAACCTTTTTTGGCTCACATGGCAAAAGTGGGGGGAGCACAGGGGGCTCGTGCATGGGTATGCCACACCCATAATAAAATGCGCGACCCCAGTTTGCATGTGCACATAACCAGTGCTCCCCCCATTTTTTCACGCTTTTTTCGCCCTCCCCAGGCTCCAGAGGCTTTATAGGAGCCTGGGGAGGGCGAAAACAGCCTCCCTCGACACCCCCCCCCCAAAGACCCTCTGGAGGCTTCGGGAGCCTTCAGAGTCGAAAAAGAACCCTATGAGCAAATCATACGAAAATCCTTTTTTGTCCTCTGGAGCCTTCAGGTAAGCCTCCTGAAGGCCCCTGAAGGCTCCAGAGGGCTAAAACCTACCCTATGAGCAAACCGGAAATCCATTCCTGGACTTCCGGTTTGCCCATAGGGCTGGTTTTTTTGCACTCCGGAGGCTTCAGAGAAGCTCCTGAAGCCTCCAGAGGGCCTCTCAGAGGGAGGCTGTTTTTGCCCTCCCCAGGGTCTTATAAAGCCTGGGAAAGGCGAAAAATGGCCTCCAAAAAAGGCTGAAGTCAGCTAGCCAGCGCGTCCATGCATGCTGGCCAGCTGATAGGGCAACGCCTCATGTGCCCTGACAAATGGCTCCATGTACCACATGTGGCATATGTTTGCCATCCTAGTCTTAGAAGATGGGCTCTAATACAAGTCCAAAACCTCAGAAGACAAAACCACTGGTCCTGGTGACTGATCCAGATTGGATCCTATGAGAAGGTAGAAGAATAGAATAGAAAATCAGTTCTCCCTCCTCTGTGATTAAAGCAAATGTATGAACTTCACAGGTCAAAACAACTGCCAAATACGCAGGATTTAATTAAAATTGAAATTAAAAATACAATAAAGATAAAGTTTGCAGAATTCATTAACATATTCATCATCAACAACCAATAACATGTTTTCACAATATTTTAATAGGAGCTGCAGTTGGTATTTGTTTGGCAACAAACAAATCCCTCCCAAAACATTTACTTCCACAGCAATCCTTTAATACTTAAGAATGCTCATAAATGTCATTAAACTACAGTTCTAAACACTCTTCACTATTCATGAATTTGCCAAGGGTTATACATTAAAATATCTTAGGACATAAGTTCTTCAACCCTGCTTTACAAACTACCTGGATTCACTTAGCAGTAAATGGATAACCACAAAATCACCATATGTTTTCACTTTTGTTCACTAGATGCCAACATGAAATAAATATGCTTATGAAACTGGAGTAATTTTATGGGCACATATTAGAAGCAGTCACCTGCATGATTTCTGTTGGAAATGGCTGAGAGATTAGCCAAGAATAATTAATTATCAAAGCTAATAAAGTTTGCACCTTTTAAGAATATAAGTGGAGCAAAAACTATTGCATTTCTGGTGCCTTTACACCCATGATAATCCAAAATGTTCAAGAGTTGTAGTAGTTTAAATGTATAATTTTAATATTCACACTTGGGTAATTCTGAAATAAAGGTACACTTGCTTACCCTAGAGCATGGTTTTAAAAAATTATGTTCCTTTTTTTTAGTTTCCAGTTTGACAAAACTACCAGAAATATTGCAAACCATTTTATGACAAAATCTTATGCATAGCCATAGGATGTTAGTTAAGGATGAACAGAATGTGCATACTTTTCAGACAACACTCCAGACAATGTATTTGTAATTCAAATTTGGCTCACAATGCATGCATTTACATTTTATAATGACTTTCACAGCCTAAAAAAAACCTTGGAGGAAGCAGATTTTACCCAGTTACTGAAACGTAAAAAAGATAGAGTCAGTAGCCTCATATTAAATACAACTTCTATTTTCAACTTCATCATTTACAATGAAAAATAGTGACAGTGAGATTATGCTTCAGGCATTTTATGAAATGAAGAACATTTTCCTCCTCCTCCCCCCCCCCGCCCTGCATCTATCTCCCCCTGTGCCCAAGCCTGAAATTTTATTATAGTCTCAAATTCAAGGGACAGAGCTAGAAAGGCAGTAGAAATTGCATGTATTTTAATACAAAATTGACTTAAACTCATTAAAAACGTGAAGATATTTTTTTAAAAAATCTAAAGGAAGCCCAACAAGGTATTTAGAATGTCTTTGATTCATGACTTACATTTCTAAATCTCCGTTCTTAACAAGAACAGGTAGAACATAACAGTCCATAAACCTGCCCCATCACACCTGAATATTAAAAAAAAACCTCTTTCCTCACTACTGATTAAATGTGTTATAATTGTTTGCACAGACAGCCATAGGTTTAGCCTTGGTTCTGCATTTCTAGCCACCCATCAAGTTCTTTCCAGGACCTGGGAGAGGCAGATGTTGGCTCTTCTGATGAACCAACTCCAGTATGGTTGAACCTCTGGCACATCTCTCATCTTTTTCAGAGCACACAAACCCCACAACCACATCAAGATGGTGAATCTTTATTAGTGTTATGTGGCGGAGAGAATTTACAGTAAGTGTACCAGTCTATGTCTGGTGGAAAGTTAATTATTCAAGTCACAACCAAGAAAGTGGAGCTGACAGGGCAATTAATAAGGTAGTTTCTAAGAATATAGGCAATTCCAAGCAGGATGGTTTTGTTTGCTTGTTTCCTTATTTGTTTGTTCTAAAATTAGTTTGTTCAGGTTTTAAAAAATCATTGCTTGCAAGAAATATTTTGAGGAAGACTTTTTGTATCCAAGAACTCTAATTATAATTGATATAACAACAGATTTCTTTTTCCATAAGCTTCAACTTTGATCTTCAAATTGTGACATTTCATTTTTTTTCCAATTGTTTTTCCTCAATCTTAGCATTGCCTAGAACAGTGATGGTGAACCTATGGCACGCGTGCCACAGGTGGCACGCAGAGCCATTTCTTAGGGCACACGAGGCATTGCCCTGTCAACTCCAGCACGCATGCGCACTAGCCAGCTGACTTTGGCCTTCATTTTTGGCCATTTTTGCCCTCCTGAGGCTTGAAGCCTCCAGAGGGCAAAAAACAACCCAACACACAAACTGGAAGTTCGGGAATGGACTTTCAGTTTGCATGTTGGTTTGTGCTTTGAAGCATTTTTCTCCTTTAATTGCAGGCTTTCTTTCTTTCTAGCTACCTCTAGTATCTTCAAAGTTCTACCCTACCACATTTTTTTTTGAAAAAAAACAATCAAACTAAAGCATTTTCCCATCAGAAAAAATATATTTAATTCTGAAACCTTATTTCAAATCCATCTGGATTCTTAGTCGGTTCGTAACTTTCTAAAATCAAAGATCTACTGTATTTTTTGGAGTATAAGATGCTCTGGAGTATAAGACACACCTCAGTTTTTGGGGAGGAAAACAAGGGGGGATTCTGCCTATCACCATCCATCAGTATTCATCTGGCTAGCATCCTTGCTGCAAATAGCGAACAGCCAGGTCAGCTTCAGCAGATTATTGCAGCCTGATTCAGCACAAGCAGCTGATTTGCAGGTGGATCTGCCTCCCAGAATATCCCCAATCAGCTGTTCCAGGCTGCAGGGATCGGTGGCAGTGGTAATCCCCACTGCCTGAAAACGCCCAAAAATGTGACATGCAGAGGCCAAAAATGGGATGTGCAGATGCTGAAAATGCAATGTGCAGAGGACAAAAACACGATGCACGGAGGAGGTGATTGACTGCAATGTGCTCTGGTGATCCCTGCAGCCTTAAACAGGTCTAAAACAGAGCATTCAGTGGCTGAAAATGCGAGGCACAGAGGCCAAACACGCGAGTCACAGAAACCAGAAATGCGAGTCACAGAGGCAGCAATGGTTTGTGGCAATCCCTGCAGCCTGGAACAGATCTAAAACGAGATGTGCGGAAGATGAAAATGGCTGAAGGGGATGGGGGCGATGGGTGGACATTTGGTGTATAACATGCACCCAAATTTTCACCCTCTTTTAATGGGGGAAAATGTGTCATACTCTGAAAAATACAGTAATCTTCCTTTCGCTGCTTTTTTTAAAAAGTCCATAAACTTGTGTTTAAAGGTTGTTTTCACTAGGTATTGAGGGAAACTCATCTGGTGTTTTCAGATTTGTCAATCTAAAGGTTCCTAATGACTGAAAAGCAGTTAACAAGCAATTTTGCAAGTATGCAAACAGAGTCCTTTCAAAGGTGCTAACCACAGTTTGGATAAAATGGCTATTCTCTCATCTCACACACATCTAATCTCACTGAAAACTGCTGTCTTGTGGTCTCCTTGAGAGCAGCAACTGTTTGAAGCACTTGTGGGTAACCTCAAGTCCTCTGGAGAGGAATTACAAAAAGCTGGTTTACTCACTGGCACATCATTGTGTTGTGATCATTGTCTCTGCTTTTTGGAATCATTTTCATTTTGTAAAGCTAGACAATTCAATCAATTCTATGTAATGTAACATTCTCTTTTGAATCCTCTTTTCCTTGTACTATTATTTTCTATCTTTTCCCATTCTTTCAGCTTTTCACACATTGTTTTACACAATTTTATATATTGCTGCTCAATAACATTCAAACTTTTTCCCTGATATGTCTGTGGTCACCATTACTGAAGTTCAAATTTACTCTGGGATGTATAATAAAATATTCTTGGTTAAAGTATTCTGCTTGGTTACTGGTCCTTACGAAAGAGTCCTTGAATAAGGACATCACACATAAACATACACACACTCACACAGAGACATTCACATATATAACATTTTCTCAGGTATTCTAAGACAAGAATCTGGCTACCTTGAATAAAGTTATACCAAAGACCACATTCTGAAGTTGAAATGTTTCAATACTGAATATGTTTTAATGTTAAATATAAAAGATTTTCAGAATCTCATTCTACCTACAGTGTGATTATTTTAAAAGCAAAATTCAAAAAGGATATATGGTTGGGAAGGTTTTTTTAAAAAAAATATCTAGTAGTATTAATGTGTATGGCTTTTGAAATGTCACATTTTGCAAATAGATCTGAGTTTCTTGCTCTTCTTTTACTTATGACAATCAGAACCTTAAATTACTTTTCAAGCACAGCCTATCTAAAGCTGTAATATATTACGTGGCCATGAAAAGCAAGAAAGGAGTATACCTTTCAGAGCTAATATGATCCATTTATCTGAAGAGCTACACACAGTGTCTGTAAGTATAATGACTTTTTCCCCTTCAAATGTGATATCAACTGGAAGTCTGCATGAAATTCAAAGGTAGAATTTCCTGGAAGCTTTAAAGTCTTTTATTTCAAATTTCACTTTCATTTTTATTTTATTTTTTCATGTTTACATTCAATAATACAGAAAATATTTTTTCTATTGTAAGCAAATAACATCAACAATATTCATCATTTTTAAATTTCAAAGTTTGAGTTGATGTAATATAATCATCTTATGTACAGCAACCTGATTCTAAATGCCTGAATATAGCATTTGTTACAAGATGTTATTAAATTTCCCACACATACAGGGGCATTTGCATGATGTCAAAATGGGGGCACAACTGGGCAATTGATTCCCTGCCACTTTTTACTAGCATATGATGTATATTAAAAAGGAATAGAACTACAGTTATCTGACTGCACCTACTTTTTTGTCATTGTTGATGACTGCTATAAAAACTCTTATACCAGAACTATATGGACCCATCATTATATGTTTTAATGAATGTATCATTGATGAATGCCATTGCTGTACATAAGATTTGGAAACTCTAGTAAGGTGTGCCTTCACACAGTACAATACTATAATTATTGGGGTAGATGATTTACCACAAGTAGATGATCTATGTGGAAAATCTTAGGAATGTATACACTGCTTCACTTTCAAATGCAAAAACAAATTGCTTTGGACCATGCAGGAGCATTCACATAACAGCTCATTTCATTAAAATAGTCCCATCTGTTTTGGAAACCAAGCAGCTGTATTCACTAAGTGCAGCACTATTCAAGAAAGAATGTGTGAGGTAAACAGGTGCTATGCACACTATGAAGCACCATTTTTTCCTTGAATCATAAGCAGAAGAAAATATAATATTTATGTTTGGGCTGAGAATAGTAGCCTTCACTGAATTCACAATAAAAACATAGCCCTTTCGTCATTTACTTCATCTTTTGTGTCTCTCTGACAAGATAAAACCAAACAATTCAAAATGTTTTGTCACCTCAACCTTATCAACTATTTTTTTAATGAACTGTAATTACATGTATATCTGTGAAGCACCTGCTTTCTTCCATAGGGTTTCAATGGAACTTCATGTAGCTATGTGGATACCTAAACAAAATAGTTTTTACCTGTTTTGATGATAAGGAGCTTAGCATAAGGGTTAGCTTAAATTCTCATAAGAAAAGTCTCAGATGGGGAGATACCATTTGTTATGCTGATATGAGGGAATGAGTTTTAAACACTATCTGGGAAGGAGAAACTTCGTAAGGAAAATACTGGAAATGTGGTTGAGGGTTGGCAGCTAAAATGACTAAAATTGACTTTGATAGCAACTAGCTGTTAAAGTTGGGTTTTTGATTTAGTGAAATTCTATACACATTGGATTAGTTTGTGGGCAAGTCAAAACAATGAGAAAATAATTGTTCAGACACTAATCAAAGAAATATGTTGAAGAACTGGAAGTGTCACAAGACTTTTTAACAGAAAGCTTTTGGTGATGCTGAAGAAGAATGAGGAGAATATTAAAGGTTTACTTGCCAGAAGGAAAATCGAGCAAACTGCAAGTCTGATTAATTGATTGATTAAGTTAATAACCCACCAAAGTAAAATATTGCTTTAGGATACTAATACCAACCAGTAGAATATTACATTCTTTATGAATTCTACATGGAAATAATAGTATTTGGCAACATTTGATTGATTGATTATATGCCATCAAGTCATTGTCAACTCCTAGAACTACACAGATAGATTCTCCATGATGAGCTACCACTTACCTATGCTTTCAAGTAACAGTATCCAATCACCTTGCTGCTGGTCATCTTCTTCCTCTCTTTCCTTCCACATTTCCTAGTATGAGAACCTTTTCCAGAGAGCTGGATCTTTGCATAATGTGCTTGAAGTAAGATAACTTGAGCCTGGTCAATTCTGCTTCAAATGGTTTAAACTACAGGTTAAAAAGAAAACAAACAAACAAATTGTTTGCTCTTTTTGCAAAAACTATGTCAAGAACATCTAGAAAAAGTAGGAGAACTGAATGCAAAATAATACAAAACCATTAGGAAGGTTTTTGAGCTATATATATAAAATTCTTTGATTGGTCAAGCTTGGCTGAAATTATTTCTTATTACAGTATCCATGACAATGAATATTAAAAAAAGAAGGGAGGAGTAAAATTGGAAGACCATGTAGTTCTGCATCTTTCAGTCATATCTGTTATTCTCTTAACATAGCCTATCACAAATACTTTGACCAATATTATATACAATAAAATATACAGAGGCTTTAAAAGTATGGTCACCATGTAGACTTTTTATGGCTCTTTGTCCTATGAAATTTAGGATTCTCATTTTAGATGTTTCTCACCTTAGGAAAAAAAAACTGCCAAATAATCCACTCCTCATTTTTCCCCCTGTAATTGGCAATAGAATTAGTTAACTTCTATTTAAATAGCTAAAAGGAACAAAGAATACATTAGCTCCTAAAGCTACTCCTAAAGAAAGTTGCAAAAGACTTGAAGAATGAACAGCTGGTAACTATAAAACTAAGATATTTTCAAATTGTAATATTACAATTGGTTTGAGAACACTTGCGATACCTACTTGAAAATGTATCTATGTATGCAGGGATTCAAAGTGATGAAACAAATTACAATCTCTTTTAGAGGACTGCCCAAATTTGGTGTCCTACATAGTCCCTAAAAATCAAGACATTAGCAGTTCATCAAACTGAAATAGAGAGCAACAACTGATGGAGCAAACCTATAGACTTCAGAAAATTTATTGAGAAAACATGTTTCATAATATTTTCTAACATATCACAAAGCTCCTGATGACTGTTGGAACATTATTCTTGGGATGACAACAATGGGTATCTTTCTGCCCCCATTTTAGGCATATTTATGTGATTCTTTGCTTTCTTGTACAAGATTCTAAATGTTTCTTAAACAAGATACAGTAGATTCAATCTGCTTAAATGTGTTTGTAACTTATTTGAGACTACAGGCTACATAAAACATAGCTTGCTTTGATAGGTTGATCAGTGGTTTGACATGACTACAGTATGTTCATTCATAAAAGTAACTATTCATTTCGTGTTATTTTCCTTTTTCTCAATGCATGAAAGAACTTATGCTAAACAAACAAACCTTAAAATGAAAGAATAAAATGTTTATGGTAATTAGAAAAATGACTGGTGAGTGTAAAATAGAGTCTTTTTCTAAATAAATGTACTAAAATTGAGGTAATGTATATGTTTTCTAGCTTTCTAAATTGGTTTTTGAAACCATCAGTGAAAATATGAAAATATAATAATACTGTAACTCAATATTACATTTATTTTCTATTCAAGTAGGGAAAACATATTTTCCATTTGAAATTATAAAGGCCAACATTATCATAGGTATAGTAGACATTTGTCTAGGTCCATGATGGTGAACCTATGGCACGCGTGCCATGGGTGGCATGCGGAGCCATTTGTCAGGACACGCAAGGTGTTGCCCTGTCATCTGGGCAGCACGCATGCGCACACTGGCCAGATGACTTCGGCCTTCTTTTGAGGCCATTTTTCACCTTCCAGAGGCTTCCTTGAAGCCTCCAGAGCGCAAAAAATCAGTCCTATGGGCAAACTGGAAATTCGGGAACTGACCTCTGGTTTGCTTGTAAGGCCGGTTTTAGCTCTCCGGAGCCTTCAGGGAAGCCTCCTGAAGGCCCCTGAAGACTCCGGAGGTCGGAAAACGGCCCTACAGACGAACTGGAAGTCACTTCTGGTTTGCTTGTAGGGTCGTTCTTTGCCCTCCAGAGCCTTCAGGAAAGCCTCCTGAAGGCTCCAGAGGGCTAATACCGGTCCTATGAGTAAACCAGAAGTCTTCTGTTTGCCCGTAGGACCAGTTTTTTACACTCTGGAGGCTTCAGAGAAGCTCCTGGAGCCTCTGGAGGGCCCCCGGGGGCCATGAGAATCTGTTTTTGCCCTCCCCATGCTCCCATAAAGCCTCTGGGGCCTGGGGAGAGTGAAAAAAGCATGCCAAAAATGGGTGGGGTGCTTGTCATGCACTCATGCACACTGGGGTCGTGTACATAGCATTATGGGTGTGGCATACCCGCGCACAACTCCCCTGCATTCCCCCCACTTTTGGCTTGCGAGCCAAAAAAGGTTCTCCATCACTGGTCTAGGTCAAGGGGTTCCAACCTTGGCAACTTTATGAACTGTGGAGGTCAACTCCCAGAATTCCTCAGTCAACATGACTGTTCTTCTGTTTCAAATTTCAATTTTAAAAAATCATACTATTTAGTCATTGCATGTTCATCATTTACACACAGTTCTATTTTACACTTAGACTTACTGTTTTCAAAACCATAAACTTTTTTGTTTGCTTTAAATCTTTCTACTAATTATAAATAAGGAAACTAAATACTACTAAAACTCTTGTTGTTACAACCTTTTAACAGTTTTTGAACCAAGGTACCTGAAATGAGCTAACCTACAGAATAGATCCAAAATCTGGAGGCCATGACTCTCAAGAGAATGAAATTTGGGGTACTTGTGACTATTTTAGTGCTATTGGCCACTGCTACGATGCTGGGCTTCCTTAGTCATGGGATCTTCATTTTTAGTGTTCCATTATGGTATCTAGGCTTGTCTTGCAATCACTTCTTCCATCCCCCACATAGCAGTAGCCATTTACCTGCCTGCTGAAAGGGAAGGGGAGAGGGATTTCTGATACTTCCTGCCAGATTTTCACAAGAAACACAGTAGTGAAGCCTGCAGGAAGTCATAAGTCAGTCCTGCTCTCACTGCCTTTTTGTCCACCTTTGGTCACTCTGTTTCTCTATTTAGGTAAATAAATATCTCTGAAATGATGACCCAACAGGGCACAGCTTGCCTATTTGACAATCTTTCTGCCACCAGTTCTTCTCTTGATTTTATTTTACATTCTCCTTGACAACAATTTAAAAGCTTATGATTAATTAGCCATTTATGTTTTCCTATTATTTCTCATCTATAAAATGCTTCTGATGCTGAGACCCCAAAAGGTGTTTTTGGGCACAATCTAGACGTGTAACTATTCCATATTCTCAATATGACACATCTAAGATAATGATTTTGAAAATCCACATTAACTTTAACTTTGTTGCACCATCAATATCCATGCCACCCAAATATCAGATCATGTCCTTCTGAGAAAAGGCTCTCCAAGAGCCTTTTATTTCCCAGCTGCACCCACTTTTTCATCAAAACCAAATAGTACACTGCAAAATAAAATTTCAAATCAGGTGGACTCAATCGTCCTCTTTCCTTTGCATCTAGTAAAACCTTATATTTAACTTGTGGTTATTTTTTCTCCCTGCCACACAAATTTAGATAAATCCTTCTGCCATTGTTTAAGTGGTACATCAGTTGTCAAAAAGGTATTGTCTTAAACAAAAACATCACTCTAGGAAAGACATTCTTTTTTTTCCCCACAGACATTCTCCCCAGCAAAGGCACTTCTAGTTTCTCCCATCTTAGTATGTCTTTTTTAACATTATTTAACATTATTTTGCATAGTTACTTTGAAACAACATGCAGTTCATATTTGTTGTGGTGATTCCAAAATATCTTGCCTTCTTCATCATCATTTACAAGAACAGCATATAGAACTGTGAAACATCATACCTTATAAAATAAAGTGTTATTAGGAAGTCAACATTACATGATCTTGAATTGTTAATTCAAGGAATCTTTTAAAAATACTGTAAATCATTAACAAATTCCTGATCAACCTTGTTTATAAAGAAGTTTGATGTAACTATACTGAACTGCATCAATATATTCTTAATGGTACTTTTCAGATACAGGCATTACTATCTCCAGATTGAGAACAAATGAATGTAGCCCATATACATGAAATATAAAGATAAAGTAAGCTACAACTATACAATACCTTCAAAATAAAACATCTGCTGATATCTGTATCTTTACTGTGTCTGCAGGAAACCCCAATGATGCCCAATTATGACATGTACTCAGTAATAATCATGTAAGTATGATCCAAGTAGATAAGTCAAAGATTTATACTATGACATCATCAAGCATACCATGTCCTCTCTTCCCTTTGTCCTGATGGTATGAAAATGAAAATAAAGAGACTATATATGGTAGGTAGCAATGCTCTAGGAACATACTTCCTGCAGCTAGTTTCTTCTTATTGGAAGTTTCTTCTTTCTGTCATTTTTTGACAGAAGGGGGTTAGAAATATTTAGAATGGTTTGGGTTTTTTTTAATGTAAGTTAGCATAGTTTTAAATTTCAATGAGTTTAACTTTCCTTTTATGAGTATTTTGCAGCTAAAAGTATACTTCTGAATTTTACCTGAATTCTAGTAACATAAATGAGAGTGAGATTGACCTGGACCAGATGTAAAATTGGCCTCCAGTCTCTGCGTAAGAGGTAACACAATTGATTGGATCACTTAATGTGAACAAGGCTCCAGATGTTTGTGTTTTGCCTGTAATAATCAAAAAGAAACCCAGCTGTTAAGTCTCTGCTAGCATCACTATTTACATTCATAATTATAAATATACTCTATTCATAGAACACCCCAGATCATAGATCATCCCTCTTTACATTCACACATCAGACCAATCATATACAAAAAATAGAGGGCAGGCAATAATAGTACAATTTTTAAAATAGGAAAATCCATGCAAATCATATTTCTGAGTATCATTAGCAAATGTTATGCTAAACTTTTAAACAACAAAGGACCAAGACTGGTTAGAAGCAAAGGATCCAAGCTGAGCAGTCGGGATTCAGAGAAGTGAGGTCAACAGCAGACCGCATTCTAATATTCTATTATTTTGCACCAAAATGCAGACATAAAAAGAAATTGTCCCTTTTTATAGCCTTTCTAGATATATAACATGCCTTTGATTCAATTTCTAGAAAGGGTCCTTGGAAAAAATTACAAAGCACAACTATTAACAGATGCCTCTTTTTCTGAAAGAAATTATATTCCACACCCAAGAGTAAGGTGTTATCCCTAAGGATCCCTCTCTGACACACTAAATCACAGGTGTCAAACTTGTGGTGTCACATTGCCATCACATGATGTTTCACGATGGTTTTTTTCCCTTCACGGAGCTGGGGTGGACATGGCCTGTGTGTGACGCACCTGGCCCGCAGGCTGCCAGTTTGACAGCCCTGCACTAAATGTTCAGAAAGGAGTGCAACAGGATATATCTTGGCCTATTTATTTTAAACTTATATGTCAATTCAATGGTGGCTCTTCTTCATAACCCAGACATTTATCCTTCTAAACTAGCAGGGTACAAAATATACTGCTCTACACTGGTAATTCCACCATCATTTCACAAATCCTTAAGGGACTGAAAAATTGCAATGGCAGCAATCTTTTGGTAGTGCAGGAAAAAAATATCAGTTGGTACTTAATTTTGAAATAACTATAATTTTGGTCTTTGCTAAGATAGCCACCCAGCTGGTCAGTAGAAGGGCACACATTAGAGCAAATTACTGCATTTAAAGACCTTAGAGTGGTTTTCCTGGAATGCACACCAAAATCTTGTAGTAGAGCTAACTTAGATCTACAGGTGTTATTAAGCACTTCTTTTACACAAACACAGATTAATTAATCCTTACAGCATTAACACTTTTTGAGGCCAAATTACTGGCCCAAGTTCTTTACAGATTTACAGTGCATAAGTAGGAATTTATGCAAAGAAGGATACACTGAAATCAGTGCAAATAGCAATTTTGAGACCAATCCTTACTACACACAATGGAACAGTTAAGGCTTGAGGCAGGAATACGTAAATCCAGGTAAGGAACTGGAAGATAATAATAAATACTAACTAACAATCCTATTCATTCCAGGCTTAAGCGAATAGATTGCTCCAACATGGCAGAAATTGGATAAATAGGAGAACTTAGAAATCAGCAAAATACATAAAAATTTTAACTTTCTCCAAGCTAAGAACACCATTTTTCAAAGTCAGGCATAACATTTTACCATCTATATTGCTGCATGGCATA
Source organism: Thamnophis sirtalis (assembly GCF_051295495.1). Lineage (NCBI taxonomy): Eukaryota > Metazoa > Chordata > Lepidosauria > Squamata > Natricidae > Thamnophis > Thamnophis sirtalis. Next base: position 48,015,146 of record NW_028261388.1, read on the forward strand.
TTAAGTTACTCAAGTTGCTTATACTGTACTTGGTTGAAAAGGGGAATAATAATCATTTATATATCTCTTTTCTTTTTCTTATTTTCTTTACCTTTTATATTTCTTTTAGTTTGTATTAGTCTTTTGTATTTATACTTGTAAGACATAATGATATCATTACGTATATATAAAAAACTCTCAAAAACAAAAATGATTGTATCATGAAATGGCTAAAATTATCATAGACTAAAAATGCAGTTACCAGGGATGTATTAACTTTCTGCTATGAAAATAAATAGTATTAAGACCATGCATCATTTTTCATGTATTTGAAAACTGAAGTTCTAGTCAGGATTGAACATTTGGCACCTGAGGAGAGACAGCAAATATATCACCCTGAGGAAAAGTACACATTACTAAGGAATACTCAGGTTATTCTGGCATATAAAATCCTATGAGCAACTCTCTCACAGGTGACAAAAAATACGCTAACCAAATAGCTAAAAATAACTGCCTTACAAAACTAAACTAAACTGTGCCTAACAGTAGAATCAACCTACTGAAATATGTGAGTTAAATTGATAACTTGACAACCCTCAATATAAGAGGGACAAGCCCAATTAACATTCTTTTCAGAGAACCTGTAAATCTGCAGTATAAGAAACCTATAGCCGTAGATTTTAGAGTCAAAGGAAAATAATAGGCAAAATCAAGTTTGCAAATGTTAACATTGAGTGCATTAATTGGCTAATCTCAAAATAGAATGATCCAGGTAATATTTGGGGTTTGAGTATATTACCTGATTCAATAGTAGTAACTGTGAGAAGGATCTTGGAGTCCTAGTACACAATCATTTAAATATGAGCCAGCAGTGTGCAGCAGCTGCCAAAAAAGCCAACACAGTTCTAGGCTGCATTAACAGAGAAATAGAATCAAGATCATGTGAAGTGTTAATACCACATGATAATGCCTTTGTAAGACTACATTTGGAATGTTGCATTCAGTTCGGGTCACCATAATATAAAAAAGATGTTGAGACTCTAGAAAAAGTGCAGAGAAGAGCAACAAAGATAATTAGGGGACTGGAGGCTAAAACATATAAAGAATGGTTGCTGGAATTGGCTACAACTAGTTTAATGAAAAGAAGGACTAGGGGAGACATGATAGTAGTGTTCCAATATTTCAGGGGTTGCCTCGAAGAGGGAATCAAGTTATTCTCCAAAGCACCTGAAGGCAAACCATGAAGCAATGGATGGAAACTAATCAAGAGAAGCAATCTAGAACTAAGGATAATTTTTCTGACAGAACAATTAATCAGTGGAACAAATTGCCTCCAAAAGTTGTGAATGCTCCCACACTGGAAGTTTTTAAGAAGAGATTGGACAACCATTTGTCGGAAATGGTATAGGGTTTCCTGCCTGAACAGTGGGTTGAACTAGAAGACCTCCAAGATCCATTCCAACTCTATTATTCTATATTCCATGTTAAAAATTGTAGAATTATGTCCTTGGCAAACATTTCCCTCATCTTCTCAAAACTTGTTATTCTCAGCCACACAGATGAGTAGTCAAGCGGATGAATTTAAAAGTGATAAGAGGTGAAGCAACACATTTGTCTGTCAAATCATCTGGATTCACCTTTCCATCACAAAATTTCCCACCCTGTGGTGCAAGAGAGAAAAACTGTTACTTCAATCATTTCTCTTATTTTTCTTCATGTGGAAATTCATTTTGCAAGATATAGTTAATTAATTTCTCTCCTCCCCTGCCCATAATATCTCAAGTTTCTTCTCCAAATGATTAGATGTAAAGTTTTCCCAACTTTCTTTTTTTAAGTTTTAAAAATAAATTCTACAGCAGGCACTGAGTGTATTACTGCTATTTGAAATACAGAATGATTCCAATTTGAGAAACATTTTTATACAAATTTGCTGACATTGTAGAACTACTAGAAGAGGAAATAATCATGTGGATGATTGTATTTTCAGACAAGAACAATAAAAGAATAAACTCTGTGAGTCTGCTTAAAAGGTACTGTAGCTTTTTTTTAAAAAAGGTTGTTAAGGCAATTGTTTAATTATTTTTAATTTATTGATTTTAACTTATTATTTTATTTTTTGTTTATTTTTAAAAATTTGTCAGATACTGGACATGTGTTTATCCTAAGCATGCTTAAACACACTACCTCCACTAGAAGTTAGTTCCAAGTTTCCACTGCTCTTTCTGTGTAGTAATACTTTCTAACTTTATTTTTGAACTTCCCTCCTGTCGTGCCCCCATGTTCTTGATTTTTGCTTAATATTGAAAATATGGCCTTCTAGAACCTTATTCTCACTTATTTCAATGATGTCCCCCATTATCCTCCAGGGTATATATATTCAGTTCTTCCAATTTCTCCTCAGATAGGATAGTGAGATGGAAAACATCAGCTTACTCAGGCTACCTAATGAATTCCAAGTTCGAACTGAGAGTTGAACAGATGTCTTGATAGGTCTGTCACTTTGCTAGGTATGTTTTGTACCATTTTTGTTGCCCATCTGAACTCTCTCAATCTTACCAAAATCTTTTTTTTTTTAAGTCAGGTCTCCAGAACCAGGCACAGTATTCCAAATGGGGTCTGACTGAAGGCCGATATAGCAGGATTAGGATCTCTTTTTTCCTGTTGGCGATCTCTCTAGTGATGCATCCCTGAATTTTTATTGCATTCAATTACACACACACACACACACACACACACACACACGTATATGGTAAAGGTTCCCCTCGCACATATGTGCTAATAGTTCCCAACTCTAGGGGGCAGTGCTCATCTCCATTTCAAAGCCAAAGAGCCAGCATTGTCCGAAGACGTCTCCGTGGTCATGTGGCCAGTATGACTAAACACCAAAGGAGCACAGAACGCTGTTACCTCCCCACTAAAGGTTGTTCCGATTTTTCTACTTGCATTTTTTATGTGCTTTCAAACTTCTATTTTGGCAGAAGTTGAGAAAAGTAACTCTGTTATGTAGCACTAGGGATTTGACCCGCTGAACTGCCAACCTTTCTGATCGACAAGCTCACCATCTTATCCATTGAGCCACCATGTCCCTATGTATGTATGTATGTATGTATGTATGTATGTATGTATACATACATACATGCATGCATACATATATACATGCACACATACATACAGTGCATAATATATGTGTGTGTGTGTGTGTTTGTGTGTATTGTATTTGTGCTGATAAATAAATAAAGGGAGACTTTATTTATCAGCACAAATACAACACAAATGTAACAAAGGCAACAGTAAAAATATTGGGTTTCTGTCTGGATGGTCTCTTGTGATGAGCCGATAGACAGAGAAAGGAAGCAGTATTTGGGCATACCAGGGGTTGTGACACTAAATACATATGCATATGCATATGCATAGGCATAGGCATAGGCATAGGCATAGGCATAGGCATAGGCATACGCATACGCATACGCATACGCATACGCATACGCATACGCATACGCATACGCATACGCATACGCATACGCATACATACATACATACGTGTGTGTGTGTGTGTGTGTGTGTGTGTAGGTCTCTAGTTGTTCGGGTTTTCTCCCGCGTAAAATTGGAATTCCAATTTTACGCGGGAGAAAACCCGAACAACTAGAGACCTACATACTAACACCCGCAAAAACCTCAGAAAATATATATATACATACATACATACATACATACATACATACATACATACACATATACATATACATACACACACACACACACACACACACACACACATACATATATATGTAAGGTCCCACTCGCCATCTTCAGGCTGGTCCTTCGGCTTCATGCTTGTGCGAGCAAAGCATGATTGGAGCTGCCATCTTTCTATAAATATTGGTGGGGGGTGGGGAGTGCTGGATTTGTTGCTATAGGCGGATTAGTTGACTGTGTTGTAACATCTTGATTAGTTGATGTTTGCAGATTAGTCAGCTGTTTTGTAACATCCAGTTACAACACAAAAGAACAATAGGCACACAGCCAGTACCTCAGCCCCACAGGATCATCTTTTACTGGCATTTTGAAAATTCTGAAATGAAAAGTACAAATGCTTTTAAATACCCAGTATAACGTTCAAATTATGTATGCAATTTTCTATTCACCTATGGCAAATATACCAATAAAACCTTTAACAACTCTAATTTAAATTAGTACAGTAATCTGAATTTGATGCTGTTTCATTTTCTCTACTCATCAATTCAGCAAAATGCTATTTCAGTCATTTATTTATTTATTCATTAATTCGTTCATCGCATATGCTGCTTATCTCACCTGAAAGCAACTCTAGGCAATCATTGAAACCATAAACGCATTAAAAATTTCAAATAAATAATAATATTAAATTAGCTTAAACTTGGAAAAGATGAGGAGGAAGGGAGCAGGATGCACATGGGTGAAAAGTGGGGTCTAATATATTATCTAGTCTATTAACCATCTCCAGAATGATGTACCCCATTGGAGCCCCAGGCCAATTGGAAGGGCCAGATCTTTAGGAGGTCAAAAGGATGGGTACAGATCTCACCCCTGGGGCAAAATGTTCCAAAGAGCTGGAGCCAGAGCAGGAAACGGTCTCTTCTGGTAACTGGAATTCCTTGACCAATGGGATTTGCAGCATGCCCTTTCTACCAGTCCAGATAGGGTAGGCCTCTCCCATTGGGTTGAGATGGTTCCTCAGATACCATGAACCTGTGCCATGAAGGACTTTAAAGGTGATAACTAACACTTTGCATTGGACCTGAAAACAAACCAGCAACTGATGCAGCTCATGATGCATAATATGGGCCATGCTAGGGACCTCAAGAACTGCCTGAGCAGCTGCATTCTACACCAGCTGAAGCTTCCGAATACTCTTCAAGAGTAGCCCCGTGTATAGCATATATATTCGCAATAGTCTAAGCATGAGATGAATAAGGGACTCCTAATCCACGAAGTAGCATAACTGGTATACAACAGAAAGTTGCCTGACTCTCCTAGCCATGTCTACCACCTGCTCTTCAAGCAGGAGTTGTGAGCCCAGAAGAACACCCAAGTTATACAGACTTTCTATCTGGGTTGGTGCAACCCCATATACAGATATTAAAGTCCCAACTTCTTAGGTTCCATGCACCCTTATCCACTTGGTCTTATCAGGGTTCATTAATGGTCTGTTGTCTTCTATACAGATCCCCACATCTCCAGACACTATGAGAAGACAGCGACAGCATCACTTGGTTATGGGGATGGAGATTTAAAGTTGAGTATCAGCAGCATACTAATGGTAACTCATCCTACAATGGTAGATTATCTCACCCAATGACTTCCTATAGATCAGGGGTGTCAAACTGATGTCATCATGGTGGCATCAAGTGATGTATCAGGACTTTTTTCCTCTTCACTAAACCGGGCATGAACGTGGCCAGTGTGTGACGCATCTGGCCTACAGGCCAGGAGTTTGACATCCCTGATGTAGATGTTAAAAAGGAGACTACTGATCCCTGCAGGTCTCAGTATTGCAGCCATGAACTGAATCTCTCACTCCCCATCAACAATGTTAATAACATTTAGAGCAGTGTTTCTGGGAGGGATTCTGGAAGTTGAAGTCCACAGGACTTCAAGTCACCAAGGTTGAGAAACACTGATTTAGAGCAACGTTAACTTTCCCTAAAGTAAATATGACTTCAAGACAAAATATTTAGAGAAAAATGTATCCACCTGAAATAAGTGCATAGTGAAGAATTGTCAATCACAGTTTAATCAATGAATACCAGAAATTATTCTTGGTAGCATCACAATAGTACATCTTGTATTTGCACTGCCTTCTATCTACAAGACTTGCTTACATAAATTGACTATTTTACAAAGTCAGTAATTGTGGTGCAGACAGATTCATAATCTAGTTTCCAAAGAGCACAAATATAAGATATAAAAGCAAATGGAATATTTTTGTTAATAGGATATAAGGCAGAAAAGGGGGAGGGGGAAGCTTAGGAAACAAAACAAAGCTGCTAAGCAACTTAATAATGAATGAATAATGAATAGATAATGAATGAAAAAAGCAGCCTTCAAAGTGCAATGAACTTCAAATATATCAATGCAATATGGCTTTAATGAACAGGAAAGAAATGTTTCTTAGCCGTAGCAGCTTTACAACCTGACTTCAGAATAAAATGCATCCAAGATACAATAGGCTACAAAAGCTCACTGAGCCATCTCAATCCATCTCGAGATAATGTCCTTTCAAGTGATCCAGAATGAACTATGGGGGAACAAACATGCCTCCTTGCCTTCCCTCCACCCCACAAAAAAGGTGGGGAAGGGATTTAAGAACTATAAAATAAGCACCATTTAGTCTGTACTGGAAAAATAAAATAGCAACAGAATTTACCGCACTGGAGGGAGAAACTGCCATTGTTTTTGCTCAGAAATCATGGGAGGCCAAAGCAGATTAAATAAGAATAATCAGAATGAAAGATCATAGGCAAAACTGGTACTAAATCGTCTAATAGTTTGCTATCTGTTTGCTTCCCCTCTTACACTTTTGAATGTTCATCACTCTTTTGTTATTAATAATGAGTAAAGTAGAATATAGCTTTAGATTCTTAATATAGCTTCTCTTATCAACAAATCATTATCCATTTAATTGCTTTTTCCCTTTTGGCCAAAATTACATCTTATCTTAAAAGAAAGCAGAAGGCTTTCTGTTTTTCAATGAACAGAACGAGGAATGGAGGGAAACATCAGAGAGGATGGAAAACGGGGTCCAAAAGCTGCCAATGGCTACCCACTGGAGTCTGGGTTTTTACATAGATCCAACATGCCTAATTTTGAATATGAGATCTAAAGTTACGTTGAGATATTGAATATGAAACATTACTGTTACTGTTCTAAATTGGCCACCCATAGAACTCTCGCAGCATTTAACTTGCTTTCAGCATTGTGAGGAACAATAGTTGCCTTTCCGTCTGATTGGCTTTGGTATTTAAATTTCATATTTCTCATCTGAAATCCAGAGAAATAAGCTATTTACAAAATGCTCTAGTAATCTTTGAAAAAAAAATATTTCATTAGTTTTCTTTTCATAATAAAAAAAATGGATGCAGAGAAAAAAAGCATAGTTTCTTTTTTTTACTTATGTAACGGAGGACTAGTGAATATGTCCATCTCCGCCTAACTTTCTATCATTGGTTTCTTTTGCAGTTGGAGGTTTATGATTTATAGTATCTGGGTTGTCTTGGCAGCAGTGGTCAGCTGAGCCAAGAGTTTATTTTAGGATTGGGAGGCAATAACCATACTTAATATGGCTACTGTATGGCCAATGTAATAAGTTTATTTGCTATAGCTATACAGTTTAAAGTACAATAAGAAGCATAAGATATTATATATACACATACACACATACATTGGTTTTGCTGCCAGAAGTTCCTTCAAGGCAGCAGACAACACTCTAGTTGGTCTGATAGAGGATAGTAAGCATTAGTTGGTCTTATGCCAGTAATGTCTAACCTTTTCCAGACTGAGTGCCCAAAGCATGTGTGCGCATAAATGCATGTGCTCGAAGCCCCAAAATGCTATGTGTGTGCATGTCCCCACATGTGCCCCCACATACATGCCCAGCCCCCCACACATTCCCCCATGCATGTGCACATGCCCTCCCTGCACACACCCCACCCCTGGACATGTGCAGCAGAGACCTGATGATCAGCTGGCCAGCGGGAAGTGCGCGCACATGTGCAGCAAAACTGAATAGCTCATGTGCCCACAAAGAGGGTGCTGCGTGCCACCTATGGCACACATGCCATGGGTTCGCCACCATGGGTCTATGCCAAAGCTGTCAAAAAAGCAAATGTCTCTTACTGCTTTTTCTATCTTAATAGAACATACTTTGTTCTAACCATAAGCTGGTCGTTGGGTCAAGATTAAAGACATCCTCACCTGAGTACGTCTGGGTCGTTGTAGATGTGCTTAGTAGAAAGAGGCCTAGTCCTAGGGCACAGATCCATGTCCATATTATGTATGTTTTTCTACATTGGAAAAGTACAAACAGATATACTTTCAACCTGTGCATATGAGATGAAAAATCTAGCACCCCACTATATTCTCCCAGCCAAGAGAGCCAAGAGAGTATTAAACACACGCTACTGGTGAAACAATCTTCAGGGGCCACTTTAGTTTTTTGAGAAATGTATTATTATATATACACATGGTAATTATTATTTCATTTTTTTAAATCTTTGTTAGTTGTCAGGAATTAAATTTGTAAGATAGCTGGCCAAATAAATTTATTTAAATAAAGAAGGTATGTAAATTATCGGACCCTATTATTAAAACAAAATAATCAGGATTCAGGCTTCATTGGCACTGTTTTGGAAGCATTACTGTGATCATTACACCAGGGGATCTGATTCTCTTGTTCTGTGCACATGAAAATTGCTAATTTACTAACATACAATAAGTATATGGAGCTGTTAGAAAAACAAAGGTGACATTTTGGCCCACAGACAGTCAACATATAGGTATCATCAAGTGCACACACAAAGATATGAAACATAACCAGAATTTCAGAATAGCAAAAAATATTATCCAGGATAAGATGGCATTTCCATAACCTTTCATGGCTCAATCGTTTCTACACTAATATGCTACCTTAATTGGGATGAGGGAGAGGGAATAGTGAGCTCAGGTATAAAGCAGAAAAAAACTGATTTAAAATTATAAAGCTTTAAATAAATTGAAGAATAAATTGGAGTCCATATTAAATTAGAGTAATTGGGCAATGAACCCTGATATTTCTTTCCTAGAATATTCATTTAAAAATACACATACATTTTTCTAATTTTAAGTTTAATGATAACACAAGACTTTGATAAGATACATTCTGCTTATATTAAATTAAAAATAGGTTTATAAAAAAATCTGACAAATTAATATTCATATAATGTATTTCCTAGGGCAACATTAAAAATTAAATTAAATTAATTTGGTAAAGAAAAGTTTGTGTTATTAAATTAACAATTATTTTATTAAGTTGATTCTTGGTTGTCTATTCTCAGTTGCAAATTTATTTTCTTGGAGTTATATTCTAAAAGAATGAATGTTGTTTTAACACTATATTCTCATAATTAGAATATTTATTATTTGTTATCTTCTTGTTCCTTGGAACATATTTATAGATAGATGAACACATGGAAAATTGCTTTATATTGCTCTGGGATCAGAACATTTATATTAAAGCAAGCAATATGGATAGATAATTATGTAAATTACAGAAGAATCCAGGTTTGGAAACCTGTTGGGTTTTTTTCATACAGCATATTGCAAAACAAAAATCCTCCATCTCCTTACTAGCTGAGGCTGCTGAGAATAGTTCTCAACATTTGAAGGGTCATAGAGTCCATAAGAATTTAAGAACATTTATGAACTGTGGCAAGTTCTTAGAATGAGAGTACCACACCATCTTATTTGTCTCTTTGTCAGTAAGAACTGGACACGGAACCACTGATTTGTTCAAAATTGAAAAAGGAGTCCAGCAAGGCTGTATACTGTTACCCTGCCTATTTAACTTGTATGCAGAGCACATCATGACAAAGGCGGGACTAGATGAATCAAAAGTTGGAATTAAGATTGCCAGGAGAAATATCCACAACCTCAGATATACAGATGATGCCACTCTTTAAAAAATGGCAGAAAATGAAGAGGAACTAAAGAGCCTCTTGATGCAGGTGAAGAAGGAGAGTGCAAAAGTTGGCTTGAAACTCAACATTAAGAAAACTAAGATCATAGCATCCGGCCGTATCAACTCCAGGCAAATATATGGGGAAGAATGGAGGTAGTGACAGATTTTATTTTCCTGGGCTCCAAGATCACCGCAGATGGGGACGGCAGCCAAGAAATTAAAAAATGCTTGATCCTGGGGAGGAAAGCTATGGTAAACCTGGACAGCATACTAAAAAGTAGAGACATCATCCTGCCAACAAAAGTGCATATAGACAAGGCTATGGTTTTCCCAGTTGCAGCCTTTGAACTATGGTGCTGGAGAAGACTTCTGCGAGTCCCTTGGACTGCAAAGTGATCAAACCGGTCAGTCCTGAAGGAGATCAACCCTGACTGCTCTTTAGAAGACCAGATCCTGAAGAGGAAACTCAAGTACTTGGGAATGAGGTGGCTGGGTGGAATCACTGAAGCAGTAGGCGTGAGCTTAAATGGACTCCAGAGGATGGTAGAGGACAGAAACGCCTGGAGGAGCGTTGTCCATAGGGTCACAATGGCTCGGACACGATTTTGCAACTAACAACAAGTGTCAATTTTCCTTATATGGATTGAGATTGAACCAGAAAATAAAATCAAAAAGTTAAGTGAGGAACAGGCAGATTGCAGAAGGCTGCTTCCTGACTGGTAGTAGTAATCTTGATGCTAAACATCAGACGCATTAGTCTCCACACTCTTTCTTCAGGAGTCTACTAGACAGGACTGCTGCTTTCCCCACAGTTCTTATCAGTGACAAAATAATCAAGATCACTGAAGCAGAAACAGTTTGAATCCTCTCTGTCACAAGTGATCCCCCACCCCAAGGTATACAAGAGAGCATTTAAGAGAGAAAGAGAAGTTGAAGAACAGTTTAGCTTCTTCATTTTCGATTACTTTGTCTATTTCTTGGTTCCACCAGTTCTTGCTTGCAGGCCAATGGTGTTTCTTGCAAGGGTTCCAAAGCACCATTGCTGCTATTTTGCTATGCTGTTTTTACAGTCAGTCTGTTCTTGCTGGAGTTTAACCAGGTAGTCTCTATTTCTTCAGTTTCTTTCTGTTGCCATCTTCTCAATTCTGGCTTTATATGCACTTAAAGCTTTGTCTTGTGCAGCCAGAATTAGCCCCTCGGTCTCTTTCTTCAATTTTCCTGCTCTCAGACATTGCCAGGTCTTGTTCTAATCTGCTTTGTCTGCTATTTTTTAAAGTACTGGCAATGCAATACTTTGTCTTATCATGCCTTTTTTTTGTTCCTCTTTCATGTAGGCTAGTTTGTCTTCTCCAGCATTCACCGTGCAGCTTCATACTAGCTTCAATATTTAACTTTATTATTATTATTATTTAAATTTGATTGCTTCCACAAACTCAATGATGCAGGTTTACTCAAAATTAAAATTATACTGGATTAACCCAGACACAATTTTAACATGCTCTGAGTAAACCTATCATACAATGTCATAATACAGAAATGTTCTATGTACTCAATAATTATTTTGTTAATATAAACACTGTATGAGAGGCCATACTTCATGTATTTCACACTTGATCAATACAATTATTTGTATTGCATTCAGTTTACATGTGCTATACTCATCCCTGTGCTCTTTTTTTAAATCCTTATTTGGATTCAATTTCCATCTTAGAAAGGATAGCTTTCTTGCCCCCCCCCCCGCTTTATTTGACTTTATTATTAATTATTCTAGATAACTTTGCTCTATAGATTTGTGCAGCTTCTCCCTGACTACAGTTAAAAACAAAATGAAAAGTTTACAAATGAAAAGACTCAAAGTTTTAAAATTGACATTTTATAAGTATTATTTCTCTTCTTTTATATGAAAGCTTTCTAGAAGCTCCTATCAAGCAATTGGCATTCTCAAAATTGGAATGAATGAATACATAATCAAATAAACAAACCCTATTGTCATGGAACTGCAATCTGCCTCAAAGGATATTTATCTCTTGGCAGCATGAAGGCAACTGAATGCACAAAGATTGAACAATGTTCTCCAAAAGTTATCTCAGTTCACATTAATATAAACATATTGATGAGTATAGTATTATGGATATATTCCAAAAAGAGAAGGACAAGGAAAAAGTATTCAAAGTTTATATAAATATTCATTGTACAGGTTTTAGAAACTAATAGACTGACAGTCTGGAAAGCTTTCAGTCATAGCAGTTTGAATATGGCTGTGGCTGCTAAAAACTATTAGGATCAACCTGGACTATGTTATTATTAAATACTTCCATGGTTTCAAAAATGATTAGACTTTATTAGCTATTCAAAATCTCTCTGTGTCCTTACAAATTATTGTTGGGCCACCAACTAGACAGAGAGTATCTCTTCATTTTAATCCAGCACTGTTCAGGTCATTTATTAGATAATTGCTTCTCTATAGAAAAGCTTAATTACTCCATGTTTCTGAAAAAGAAAAAATGGAATTCCATTTGAATACTGTATTGGGATGTAAACTAAAATCCGCATGAGGACTGTAGAATTTCAAAAAGTTTTATTTATTACCTGCTTAAATGGAAATAGCTAAATGAACTTGTACATTCGGGGTTAAAACAGACAAACAGTCTTCTGTAGAGAAGATAAAAAGCATGAATTTTATGATGTTTCCAAGCTTAACACTAAACTGTGGGTACAAAATAATTTATGACTCCTACAATATAAGCTTTTCGGCCAATGGAAGCCTACTGCCCCCTGCTGGAGTTGTGGATTTTTTTCCAATCCTCTCTCCCTTTTATCTACAGTCCATAAATAGTATATGCAGTAAATTTATTGCAATCGATATCTTGTTAAAATTCTGCTTTTGTTGTTGTGCTTATTGTTGATATTGTTAACAGTGATAACTATTCAGCATTGCACATCAAACACTCTGTAGTATCATCAAATTGAATGAAGAGCAGCACAGCAAACAAAAATTTTCATTTCATATATTCCAGTACTAACTAGTTCCCAGAACTCCACGTGGTTTACAATAATAATGGATGTAAACACAACAAAAGCCAATAGCCCTAATAAAATCAAAACTCATGTGGCCAACAATTCTATTATGATGTTTCATCTTTTTTTCCCTTCTATCTACAGGCTGAACAACTACCTACAATGAGTTTCAAACAAAGATCCTTTACCTTCTTAAAAGAATAATGACTATAATTCATAAAGTTTTGACTGTACTCTAAAAATTCAAAATTGTTTTCAAGGAAGTCCATTCACAACTGGAATGGATCTCTCCTCCCATTACAATCACTTGGCAATGACCACCCAGGCATATAAATCAATGTTGCTACAAAGGATTGGATGACTCTCTAAAGCAGAAGTAGGGAAAGAGGGAATGAAAATTAGAGGCAGAAGATGACGCAAGTGGTGAAAATGTTGGGTGTGATCATCAGATTTCATACCTAACTGCTAATTGAAGCCCTTGATCATTACAAAGACTCTTTTAAGGCATCTGCAAATTCACTGAAACAAAATAATGTAGTGTAATGCACAATTGTGATGGATATGAAGGAAAGGTTGACCAAAATTAATTGCTCTGAGTTATACACACAAAAGCAGTGCATTACAGTAAAACTACCATTGAACGTAATCTTACTTAACAGATTTTTTTTTAAAATTTAAAAAAAAAGATTTTATTGGTAAAAAGAAAATACAACATCCATAACTTGTAAAAAACAATACAACTACATTTCGAGATATTCCCATACTATCAAATCATTATAAACATCAAAGGTTAGGTATCTTATTCCTTCCCTCCCTCTTCTCTTCCCCCATTTCTTCTTTTCCATACCCTTTTCTTCCCTCTCCCCTTACTTCCTTTTCCCCTGCCTTCCCTCCTTTCTTTTCTCCTTTCCTCCTTTCCTTCCCCCTCCTTTCCCTCCCTCAATCCCCCCCTCCTTCACACATACCTTCCCTCCTTCCCTTCCTCTTTCCCTCCTCCTTTCTTTTCTCTTAACCTCCCTCCTTTCCTCCCTCCTTCCTTCCTTCCTTTCAACACTCCTTCTCTCTTTCTTTCCCTCCCTCTTTCCCTCTTTACTACCCTCTCTTCTTCCCTCCCTCCTTCCTCCCCCAGTTTCTTCTCTTTCTTCTCTCCTTCTTTCTTCCCACCTTCTTTCCCTTCTCTTCTTTCTCTTCCTCCTCTTTATCCTTCCCCCCTTCTTCTGCCTCTCCTTTCTCCTCTCCATCCTGACTTCCCTACTGTCCTCCTTCCCTCCCTTCTAACCTTTGTTACATTTGCATATTTTCCTCTGCTGTGGACAACCTGGTTCTCTTTTCCTTTCCTTGCAAGGATTATAAGTCCTCTCGCCTCATCTAAAATGAAGTTTAATCGCTAATTTCATGCAGGTAATTATAGCGGATTTCCTATCAGCTTTTTTAAGTTTTCCCAACATTGTAGTGTAACAAAATTGCTCGACGGTGGGTTCTCGCCCCTGATACATTTCTCCTTTCGCTTATCTCTCAGTTGTTGTATATTGTTCATTTGAGTTATTGGTTTAATCGTATTAGGTTAGTCAGCTATCTCTTTTTATGTCTAAGTCTTCACTGACTCATCAAGCCATTTGTACAGCTTCTCCCAGACTGTATAAAAGTCTGTATCTTCTTTGTCATTAATTCGCATCGTCAATCTGTTCATTTCTGCTAGTTCTAAAATTTTATTCATCACCATAGTGTTGGTGGGGGCATTTTCACTCTTCCAGCACTGTGCGTAAACAATCCTTGACACTGTCAGAATATGGACTAGGAGGTATTGGTCAGATTTGCAAATTTTTTGATCTATTATCCCTAATAAGAAAGTTTCCGGCTTAAGACATAGTTTAATTGACAAGATTCCATTCAGCCATCCTAGTATTTGCTTCCAATATGCTTTGGCTACCGGACACGTCCACCACATATGGTAGTACGTGCCCAGCACTGTTTTACATTTCCAGCATATGGCCGAAACTTTTGAAGACATTTTCGCCAGTCTTGTCGGTGGAACATGCCAGCAGTAGAACATTTTATATATATTTTCTTTATAGGCCGTCGACTTTGTCAATTTTAGGTTCCATTCCCAGACTCTTTCCCAGTCGTCTAGGTCTATTGTGTGGCCGATGTTTTGGGCCCAGGTTACCATGACTTCTTTTACTCTTTCTGCTTCCGTTTTTCGAATCAGTAAGCAGTTGTATATTTTTGAAATTAATTTATCATCTGGTCCAATTAAAATTTTATCTAATTCCTGGTTCTTGTTCTGGAAGCCGGGTTATGCTAGATCGAATTTGTGTTTGTTTTGAATTTGAAGATATGGCCACCAATCGATGTTTATTCCCTTATCAGCCAAATTTTCCCTGGGGTTTAGTTTGTTTTGGTCGTCTAGCAACTGTTGGTAGGTAACAATTTTATCCAAGTTTATCAAATTCGGGTATATCAGGGCTTCCGTCGGAGATATCCATTTAGGTAGTTGCGTGTAGTATCTCCTTCTAATTTCGAGCCAGTCCTTAATCAATACCCCCCTTAAATGGTGACTACTAAAATAATTGTGGATTTTATTTCCCTCGCACCATAAGTAGTTGTGCCACCCATATTGCAGGTCGTGGCCCTCTATTGTTAAGATTCTTTTATTAGCTAACATTACCCATTCTTTTATCCACATAGTTGTTGCTGCTTGATGATATGTTTTCCATTCCGGTAATCCCATTCCCCCTTGAGTTCTTTTATCCTGCAGGTGCATATATTTTATTCTGGGCTTTTTACCATTCCATATAAAGTTTCGAATCATTTTATCCAAATCATTATAAAATTTTTCCCCTAGCTTAACCGGTGCCGTTTGAAATAGGTAGAGGATTTTTGGCAAAACATTCATTTTAATTACTGCGACTCTTCCCATCAGTGATAGTTGTAGTTTTGACCAGGTTTTTAAGTCCTTTTGAGTATTCTGTAACAACTTATCATAGTTGTCTTCTTTTATGGAAGAGCATTTCACAGACAGCCAGATCCCTAAATACTTAATTTTTTTAGTTACCTTTAATTCCATTGTTTTCTCTAGTTCTCCAATCTGGTTTTTGGGGAAATTTTTTATAATCATTTTTGTTTTTTCCTTGTTTATTTTTAAACCGGCCACACACCCAAAGTTCTCAATGTCCTTCATCAAATTCGGTCCTGAAAGTAAGGGGTCTTCCACGATAAAGACCATGTCATCCGCGAAGGCCTGTACTTTATATTGTTCTTTTTTTATGGTCAAGCCCCTAATTTCCTGATTTGATCTTATCCGATTTAAAAGGACCTCAAGTGACATAATAAATAGTAGTGGGGAGAGCGGGCACCCTTGTCTAACACCCTTTCCAATTTGTATCCTCTCCGTTAGTTCCCCGTTGACTATAATATTTGCAGATTGCCGTGAATATATAGATTCTATAATCTTAATAAATTTGTCGCCAAATTTCATCATTTTTAGTTGAGTGATTAGAAAGTTCCAATCTAGGTTATCAAAGGCTTTCTGAGCGTCGACAAAGATTAATGCGAGTTGTTTCTCGGATCTTGTTTGATAGAATTCCAGGGTATCAATTATTATTCTTGTATTGTTTCTAATATGTCTTTTTGGGAGAAAGCCGTTTTGATCCGAATGGATACTTTGATTTAATATTATTTTTAGTCTTTCCGCCAATATTGATACAAAAATTTTGTAATCTGCATTTAACAGGGATATGGGTCTATAATTTTGGACCTTGCTACTGTCCGCCTCTTCCTTTGGTATTAGGGTGATGTAAGCTTCCCCCCATGATTTTGGGACCCTACCATTTTGTAATGCCTCATTACATAGTTCTAATAATTTGTCTTCTATGGTATTTTGAAGTTTTTTATATATTTCCGACGGAAGCCCATCCGGCCCAGGTGTTTTATTGTTTTTTTGTTTTTGAATGGCCTTTTTCAGTTCTTCTTGTGTGATTTCTTTATCGAGCATCTCTCTCATCTCCTCCGACAAGACTGGAAGCTTCTGCTTTATAAGGTATTTTCTAATGTCTTGTTCATTAATTTCGTCTTGTTTATATAGTTTCCTATAATAGTTCTGTACTATCTTTTTCTTTTCTCCTATTTCTTGTTTCAAATTCCCCTCCTCGTCACACAGTTGTTTAATAATTCTTTTGACCTTCTCCTTTCTTATTTTGTGGGCCAACCATCTCCCAGTTTTATTTGCATGTTCAAAATGATTCTGCTTCATTCTCTTAATGTTTTGTGCTATTTCCTCTTGAGAGATCAAATTTATTTGGTGTTTAATTAACTCTCCTTTTTCCCTGTGTCTACTATTTTCTGGCTCTTTCTGGGTCAGCAGTTCCGTCTCTCTTAATTCTTTGTTCAGTGTATTAAGTTTTTCCCTGTGCACTTTGTTTCTTCTTATTATATAGGCTATAGATATTCCCCTCACAACTGCCTTCATCGTGTCCCAAACATTTTGTATTGAGGTCTGCTCTTTACAGTTTTCTTTAAAGAAGTAGCCCAATTCCTTTTCTATTTGTTGTACAAATTGTTTCTCTTGTAGTATGTTCTGGTTTAATGTCCACCTAGCTTTTATCCTTGCCTTCCCTTTCCATTGCCATAAGACTGGGTGATGGTCGGCCCACTTGTTGGTTGTTATTTCAATATTTACAGTATCCATGAGTAGCTCCGAGTTTGACCAAACCATGTCGATACGGGACCATGAATTATGTGGATGGGAGTAAAACGTGTACTGTTGCATCTTGTCATTCATTGCTCGCCAGACATCATAAAGATCTAAATCCTTCACCATATTTACATAGGCAGACGGTAGTTTCCTTCTTGTGCTTTTCTTGTGAGTACCCTTATAGTCCATCTTACCGTCTGCTATAGCGTTGAAATCCCCTAGAATACATATATTTTGCCACTCTATTTCATTTATCCTCTTATATAGATTACCGTATTTTCACGACCATAAGCCGCACTGAAAATCCTAAAATTTGATCCAAAATCGGCAGTGCGGCTTATAACCCGGTGCGCTTTATATGTGGAAAAAGATCTCCCAGCTGCTTTGCTCCTCGCGACTGCAATAGATGTCCAGAAGCGGCCCCTGGGGCCAATGGGGACCGGACCCCCAGCTCGACAGCCCCTGTCGCCTCTGGATGTCCACCGCAGCTGTGAGGAGCCGAGGAGAGCGCAGAGAAGAGCGCGCGACGGCCCCCGGCGCTCCGGGAAGCGGGAGAGGCGCGCGGCCCGGCCTCTCCTCCCTGGACGCCGCAGCAGCAGCCCCAAGTGCACCGATCCCCGCGCCCTTCGCATCGGGGCATGCTCTTGCAGCACGCCCCGATGCGAAAAACACAGAGATCGGTGCGTCCAGGGAGGAGAAATCAAACCGCGCGCCTCTCCCGCCTCCCGGAGCGCCAAGAACCGTCGCGCGCTCCCCTCCACACTCTCCTCGGCTCCCCACAACCGCAACAGACGTCCAGAAGCGACAGGGGCCACCGAGCCGGAAATCCAATCCCCACCAGCCCCAAAAGCCGCTTCTGGACATCTGTTGCAGTCGCGAGGAGCGGCACGAAGGCTCCCGGCGCTCCAGGAAACACCGAAAGCAGCTGGGAGAGGCGCGCGGCCCGGCCTCCCCTCCCTGGACGCCGCAGCAGCAGCCCCAAACTCACCGATCCCAGTGCCTTTCGCATCGGGGCGCGCTGCAAGAGCATGCCCCGATGCGAAAAACACAGAGATCGGTGCGCCCGGGGCCGCCGCTGCGACGTCCAGGGAGGAGAAACCAAGCCGTGCGCCCCTCCCAGCCGCCCTCGGCGCCCCCCGGAGCGCCAAGAACCCTCGTGCCGCTCCTCGCGACTGCAACAGATGTCCAGAAGCGTCGGGAAATGTGCGGCTTATAACCCGGTGCGCTTTATATGTGGAAAAAGTTTGAAAAATTAACGTTAATTGATACTGCGGCTTATAATCCGGTGCGGCTTTTGGTCGTGAAAATACGGTAATATAAAATCTCTCTTGTTTTTGATTTGGGGCATAGATTCCAACTAGTAAAAAAATTTTCCCACCATTAATTATCTCCACCATTAATACCCTACCGTCTTTGTCTGCATGTATTAATTTGGGGTTCAACCATTCTTTTATATACATCACAATTCCTCTTTTTCTGGTTTGTGCTGACGAGCAGAATGTTTTACCTAGTTTTGGACAGACCAACAGGTTATTGTACTTTTCTTTAATGTGGGTTTCCTGAAGACAGATTACATCTAACTTTTGTTTCACTAGATCCAACAGTACACGTTTTCTTTTGGAAGTTATGTTAAGACCATTTACATTTGCTGATAGTACATTCGTTTCCCATTCTTCAATTCCCTTACACGTTATTCGCTTTGAGGGCGCCTTTGGATCGTGTCTCGATGGGTGACCTTGCTCTCGAATCTTCTCTGCCATATCTCTCTCGTTCTCTGGCCTCTCCTGGCCCCCGCCCCTCTGGTTGAGTTTCAATTATAGTGTCCTCCTGTCTTAAAAGTCCTTCTTTATTAAATCTCTCATCGTCTGCTAGTAAAAGTTCCTGGAATTCTTGAGCTTTCGCCAAGGTATCTATCCGGTATTTCTTTTCCCTCCATGTTATCAACATTCCTTCTGGAAGGAGCCATCTGAACTGGATTCTGTCTCTGTTTAAACGTGTGGAGAGGAAGTTGTATTTCCTTCTCTTCTCTCTGACTCTCCGTGGAGTCTGTTTTAAGATGAGAATTTCTTTACCCTTGTATGTTAGAGAGTCCCCTCTTATTGTACTTAGAATGTCCTCTCTCAGCTGTCTTCTCAACACCCTCACATGGATCTCCCTCGGAAGCCGGTGGCGTCTCGCGAAGCCTGTATTGACTCTATAGGCTTCGTCCAGATCATTAATAACCTCTTTTTTTGGCCTGCCGAGGACTAATCCCAGGATTTCTCCAATCAGCTCCCAGAGGTTTTCATCTTTTGCTTCCTCCACGTTTTGTAGTCTTAAATAATATGCTGATCGCTCTAATTCTAGCTGGAGGATGGCCTCCTCCAGGCTTGAGTTTATAGATTCCAGATTGTCCTCTACTTTGTCTATCCTTTTTTCCGCTATTTCCGTTCTCCCCTTAACATTTTGAATTTCCTGCTCATTTTTCAGCAGCACTGTTTGTATTACTCCTATACGTTCCTCAATTTTTCCCATATTGTTTCTTACTTCATGCATTTCATTCTTTACTCCCTCCAGGCCTTTGGTGACACTTTCACCCATCTTCAATATTGCCTCTTGTAGGGAGTCCATTGTTACCACCTGGTCTTGTAGGGTTGGGGCTGCCTTATCTCCCGCTTGCCTGCCCTCAGGGGACTTTTCCCTCACCGGGGTAGATAGGGGAGTTTGCTTTTTACTCCCTTTAATTAAAGTTACTGTTTTTGTTGCCATTTGCTTTGATTCAGCTCTTCCCCTTTAAGGTGTAAGTCTAGTGCCTTCTGAATGCTGTTTGAGTAGTTATACAGAGCCCGGGGTACATACAAGGTAATTAAGCTGGAGCAGGGCTGTGAAATATAGGCTCAGCTAATTCTATAGTATCTGGGAGAGTCAGGAAGAGAAACGTTTCAGCATGATACGACAGGGTGCAGGAGAGGCCAGGAAGTATTTAGAACTCACCCATCAATCTCTTCCTGTTGTCAGTGTAGTGTTTTCCTTCTGCTGTCTCTGGCTGTAATATGACACCACGTACTTAGTGATTTAAAGTTGGTTCAAACCCTTGTGATTAAGCTTCTTCCCTTTTTCCCAGGCAGGCAAATCCAGCTGACTGCCTTTCTCTCCTCCGTCTCGTCCTCTGTTAATCCTCAAATTTAAATAGTCCAAAGCCTCAGTCTTCCTCTATCCACTACGTCAATCAGCTTTCACAAAAGTTTTGTGTTTGTATTTAATAGCCGCTTCAGATAAATGTGCCCACACACGTATCTGTATTTATTGCAGTTAAGTTGTTTATCTTTTAGATTTAGGCTTTTAAGTCAGATCTTGTGATTACCGTCATTCGATCCGCTATGTTCCCTGCTGCTGTCTCTCCCTTCCTTATTAGTGGATGGCAGTCACGTCTTCTGGTCGGCCATTAATCAGCCGACCTCTTTTGCATGAACTCTGAGGGAGCCTCTTGCTTCGTGGGGGGAGATCGCCTTTCACCCTCCACTGCACAGAAGTTTCCCCTCTCCAAAGGTCCTTGCACCTCGAAGGGACCTTGCCTATTACGGCCACGCTCGTGGAAAGACCGGGCTAACCAAACAGAAAATCTGTCAGCAGCCCGTTCCAGCGTGACGCCAGACCAGAAGTCCTCAGATTTTTTATTACTATCAATTCCTCTACAAGAAAAATACTATTTACACTTTCTAAAGCAGGCAATAAAATATATGGGATTTCTACAAATTATCTGAAGGTCTCTTCACAATACAGTTCACAAATCATCTTACTATCTCTAGACCTTTTTATAGATCTATAGATCATTTAATTTGAAGACTAAAGGAATTTGACATCAAACCACTATTTGTTAGATAGGAAACTAGTTAAGCCTGGGATCCCCAGAAAATAGCATGCTGAACAACAAGGTTTGTTTTTCTCCCTGCCAACAAACAGCTGACTTTGCTGCCAAAATGGGTTCCTTAGGAACGGGGTCCCCAGATTTGAATAGAAGCAAATAGGAATGACCCATGACAACTCTTGGATAACCATATACTTGCTTGGCAAGAAAAATCTAGAAGATTCAATTCTTGGTAAAAGCAGCTGGAAGTTTGGGTCTCCATCTTTTCTAGTTGATGATTTTTTTTAGGTGCATTTCTATTTTTAACATCACTTTTTGAAATTTGTTAATAGCCTGGCTGAACACTGATTTGCTCTATACCCCTTTGCTGGATTACAAAAGTAAACTTTCATTGTTTTACTCTGAAGTTTTAAAACACGTTCCTTTTCACCACAGTTCGGTGACATGAAGTCTATTTTTTCTTTGCAGTGAAAGTGATCTGATTATGCTGGCTTTTGACTAAGGATTTTCCATTTCATTAGTAGTTCTAAAAGAACTTCATTGTTTCATTTTATTTTTGTATATACCTTTTCTTTTTTATGTTAAAAGGGACAGGAACTTTTCATTTTATTTCTGCTTTGAGAATTATTACCTCAGCTGCTTCTGTGCTTATTCTGTTATAGAATATCTAGTCTCCCTGTCCTTGAAAAAGAATTGTTTACATTATACTGTGAAAGCTTGGCTATGAGAGAGAGTTAGACAATCTTAAAATCAAAGCAACAATAAATTTCAGGGAAGGTAAAGGAGTCCCTATGAATTTTACTCTGCTAGTCATTGCCAACTATATGGGACACTGGCCATCTCTATTTCAAAGGCGATTGAGCCAACACTGTCAAAAGAAGTTTCTGCGGTCATGTGGCCAGCATTATAACACAGAGTGCTGTGACAAATTAACTCTTAATAATAAATTAAGTGCATTGATTATACATTATATAGAGTGGTGGGATTCAAATAATTTAACAGCCTGTTCTCTGCCCTAATGATTTCTTCCAACAACCAGTTCACCAAACTGCTCAGAAAGTTAACAACCGGTTCTCCCGAAGTGGTGCGAACTGGCTGAATCCCACCACTCATTATATACTCTCTACAAGCTGCCCCCCGAAAGGGATAAATAAGAGACATGGGACTCAGATGTTTTTGAAGTTGAAGCCTCCTTGGAAATTTTAAAAAAAATGTTTGCCAACTTACAAGTTTTAAAAGAAAAATTAGATACAAGTTTTGATGAATTCATAACAATTTCAAATCATCCAAAGAAGACATTAGTAATATTAGTGCTTGCAGACACATTCTGTCTGAAAATAAAAATGGTCATAACTATTTACGTATGTATTAATTTGTTACAAAATATCCCTTACCTATCACTGTCCTGTACTACACTAAAATAATAAAATTTGATCTAAAGCAGTTCACTATAGAGCTCATCTGACTGTCTGAACATGCATCTACTTGCATATAGTCAAATCAGTATTCATATTTAGATAATCTGTATTACGGCTCTGCTCTCCTTTTTTTCTTCCCCCTCTATCATTAACTATCATTGAAGGAAAATAGAAACAATATATGAATAACAAGCATGCTTATTATTTTAGAATCTGCTGAAAGAATAAGGAGAAAAAGTACATAAGAGATAACATTTTGTTTCAAAGCTTTCCACACATTGAAATGGTACTTGGAAATATAAAAATCACATCACCTAAAAGTATCCATATGTTTGTGAACCAGAAACTGGTGCTAAACTGGGTCACCTGAGTTGAACGATTTCTTTGCGTTATACAATTTATTTATCTATCAGTGAACTGAAAAAGTATTTGTACAATGGGATTTATGTTCTTTCTCATCCAGTTTATCCATATACCCATTTTTTTAAAGAGGGTTCCGCAACAATCCAGAATAGATATAGGTGCAGCATAGGAGACTGAAGATGAATATGTTTCAGACTTTGCCGTTGGCGGCGGCTTAATGGAGCTGCCCCCAGATCTCTAGTTCGTTATCTGCTTAAACACCTAGCAGATACCTCATTCTTCAGGCAAGAAGATTGCAGAGAGAGACCCAGCTGGTAAGAGCTTTCTTTGAAGTTTGCAGCTTTTTTTTTTTTTTTGCTGCGAACAGAAAGGGGGAGACAACCAAAGCTGAGTCATGCTCCGCTTTTTGAGACATTTATCTGAAACTAATACAAGCAGAGCCTGTACCTGAGAACTTTATTTGCTTTTTCTAGAAAAAATCCTAGCTTCAGTCTAATAAAAGCTTCCTTTGTGCAACTGCTCCCAAGATGGCGTTTCTGTACCCTCTGCATTTGTAATAATGGTACATTCCTACTTCCCTGGCAAGGAATCAAAGGAATAGCCTCCCATTAATTAATTAGCTCCACTTCTCTGAAGATTTTTTCTTATCAACTTCTAAAAGTTTTCAAAGACTCTTTGCTATGATAGAGACATTCCAAACAGAGGTTTTTTGTTTTTTTTTGCTGAACTGTTTTGGTGTAATGCCAGTCTTTTGAAACCTTCCGTAAACTCTCTGCGAAAATTGCTTTGTTATACTGCTCTTTTCTGAAACCTTTTGAAAAACTTCTAAGAACAAATAAAGGGGGGACTTAATACTTTCTTCTCTCGCAAGCTACATAACGGGCCAGCAGAGTTTGAATAACTGCTGAATAATTGTTTGAAGAAAAGAAATAATGGCATCAAAATCAAAGTCGGGGAGACGTTCTTTTAGGAATACACCTCACGCACTTGGCACAAAGTTGCAGCTTTCATCCTCTACGCCCCCTACTGGAGATTTGATAATGAAAGAGTTTTTTCTTGAGACTCTTAGAGAATTTAGAGAGGGGATAAAGAAATTTAATGCAGACTTATGTGATAAGCTTGATACTAGGATTGCCAAAACAAAGGACGATATGGTGGGACTTGTAACTGTACTGACAGAATATGTTGCTGGAATGGAAGATAAGCTAGAGGTACTTGAGGAAGCCAACACCAAATTGACATCCAAAATTGAAGTGATGCAACAAAAAGTTGACAATGCAGAAAAACAAATTGTTATGATACACTATAAACAGATGGAGCTTGCATTAAGAGTCAGGGAGTTGCGTGAAAACGAACAGGAGAATCTGAAGCAGATTTTCTCAGAGGCCTTTAATCGTCTGGTGGGAAGACTGGGAATTAACTTTGACTGGCAGATCGAAAAAAATTATCGCATTAATTCTTGGGTGGCAAAACAGAGACAACTTCCTCGAGATGTAATTATATATTTTACTACAAGAGAGTCTAGAAATGTGATACTACAAGAGTCTTATAATACCAGGCTACAAATTGGCGGACAGGATTTGATTGTTTTGAAAGAAATACCACCCCAAATGCTAAGGGCCAGGAGAGATTATGCTTTTCTAGTGAAAGAACTCAGAAACCGCCAGATACAGTACAGATGGGATGTGCCATTTGGTATTATAATTACATTTGATAAGCAAAAATATCGTCTCAACTCTGTATGGGAAGCCCGAGATTTCTATCACAAGACCCTGAAGGTGGGACACCCTGAATCATCTGGATCTGGAGAAAGACTACGAGAAGGACAAGATAAACAGCAAATTATACAATTACAAGACAGAAAGCACCATTTCCTCCTTCCGGAAGGGCAAGGGACCAGAGAACAAGGACCTAGCCGTACGACTACCAGACGAATGGGAAAACAAGGCAGATTGCAACAACCTCAATAATCATCGGCCATTGATCAAGGAGTTATGTCTGAACTCTTTACAGAAGAGAAAGAAAATAGTTTACTATCTCAAACAGTTCAAGAATGATATAACTTGTTTGCAAGAAATTCATATTAAATTAACTGATCCAGAATATCTGTTCAACCTCGAACTTGGTCAACACTTTGGGACCTCTGTTACGTAGGAGAAAAATGGTATAGTTGTATACTTAAGAAAAGACATTAAGGCTGAATGAACTGAAGCAGATCCCTTTGGAAGATATATCGCATTAGACTTAATTCTAGAAGGGAAAAAGACTTGATGGACAACTTTGAATTTTATACAAATCACTAATGATTTATCTTCTAGGGTGAAGAAGACAAAGATTGCGGCGAGGGTTCTCTTGGATCATAACCCAGTCTGGACCGAATTGGGAAGGGTAGTGCAGGCAAGAAGGTCTTGGAGGCCGAATGGGAGTTTATTTTGATATGAAAAGAATATTAATGATTGGGGGGAAAAAACTGCTATCTGAATACTTTGTTTTGAATATGAATAAGGGTATATTCAGGGAATTTGTAGGAGATGTAAGTAAAGCATATATGAGAGGAGTATTCATGAATACAAATATATATATATATATATATATATATATATATATATATATATATATATATATATAGATAGATAGATAGATAGATAGATAGATAGATAGATAGATAGAGAGAGAGAGAGAGAGAGAGAGAGAGAGAGAGAGAGAGAGAGAGAGAGAGAGAGAGAGAGAGAGAGAGAGAGAGAGAGAGAGAGAGAGAGAGAGAGAGAGAGATAAACAAGGGTAAAAATGAAAAGAGTTGGAAGAGGATATCAAAAGAAAAATCTTGAAATGTATCCAAATTGTGTTATAGAGGAAGGAGGCACAAAGGGAATAAAATTAAGGGTTTAGAAACAGACAGATACTTAGATAAAGAGATAAGGCCCCTAGCTAGAGAAGAGTACAGGCAAAAGCTGAATCAATAAATAACTTCTGGGGACATCCTGCAGGTAATCAAACAATTAAGATTAGGAACAATGTAAACTGCTTAAAGTTTGTGTAATGGTAAGAAGCTGAGTTCAATGCAGAGATTTCACTGACTTTTTTTTTCTTCTCTTTCTTTTTTCTTTT
This sequence comes from Thamnophis sirtalis, assembly GCF_051295495.1. Lineage (NCBI taxonomy): Eukaryota > Metazoa > Chordata > Lepidosauria > Squamata > Natricidae > Thamnophis > Thamnophis sirtalis. The sequence goes on from NW_028261388.1 coordinate 48,041,266, forward strand.
CCCTTTTTTTTCTTTATTAACTTTTTTTTCCCTAACTTTCTTGGTTTTAATACATCTTAGACTGTGTTTGATAAAAAGTTATACCGGGTACGGGCTCTGGGAAGTCGGGAGGGGGGAAGGGAGGTGGGGTCACAGGGGGGAGGGGGGAGGGGGGAAATATAGTATGTGCCAGATTTTAAAGTAACATGATTGCACTTGTATACTGTTGCTTTTTTTAAATTTTAGTATAAAAATAAGAAGCTGAATATATCGATAGATAGTAGAAATACACCGAAGTGAGGAGCAGAGGGAAAGAAGAGGGAGGGGTAGAGAGGGTGGGAGAGGGGATCGGAAGGAGGGGGAGATGGAAGGGAGGGGGAGAAAGGAGTGATAGAGGGGGAGGGGAAGTAGGAGAGGGGAATGTTGGAGGGGAGAAAGGAAAGTTGGAGGGGGGAGAAAGAAAGGGTGTATGGAGGGCTGAAGTGGTATATTGGTTTTGTATTTTGGGGAGTACAAGGATGGCTGTGTTTATTGCCCAATGTTATATGGCCCCAATCATGCACAGTATATATGTGACTGTATGAAATGAAAATGAAAAATGAAAATAAAACATTTGAACATCAAAAAAACAAAAAACAAAAAATAAGAAATAAGAAAAAAAAGAGTAAAGAAGATGAATATGTTTCACTGCAGAACCTGTGACATTTTGGTTGCAGGATGAAAGGAAGGGGCAAGAGCAGAGCATGCAGAGTTTAGCAGGGATCTAGAAATAGCCCACCCAGGATAGACCTTCAATTTCTTCTTCTAGAATGTGATTTGGAAAAACAGAATTCATTCTTGCAAGGGAAGCTACTTCTTGAATTATTAAAAAGCTTTCTTTATTTGTATTTCTCTCCTCTCTCTTTTATCTGAGAAATTGGACCATGACTAAGTGCAAAAATTGGCTTGAAACTCAACATTTAGAAAACTAAGATCATGGCATCTGGCCCTCTCAATTCCTGGCAATTAGATGGGGAAGAAATTGAGGTAGTGACAGATTGTATTTTCCTGGGCTCCAAGGTCACATAGATGGGGGACTGCAGCCAAGAAATTAAAAAACGCTTGCTTCTGGGGAGGGAAGCTTTGGCAAATCTAGACAGCATACTAGCAATAGCAATAGCAGTTAAACTTATATACCGCTTCATAGGGTTTTCAGCCCTCTCTAAGTGGTTTATAGAGTCAGCATATTGCCCCCAACAGCAATCCGGGTCCTCATTTTACCCACCTCGGAAGGATGGAAGGCTGAGTCAACCCTGAGCCGGTGAGATTTGAACAGCCGAACTGCAGAACTGCAGTCAGCTGAAGTAGCCTGCAGTGCTGCATTTAACCACTGCGCCACCTCGGCTCTCTATTAAAAAGCAGAGACATCACCCTGCCAACTGAAGTGCATATAGTCAAGACTATGGTTTTCCTAATTGCAATATATGGCTGTGAAAGTTGGACCATAAGAAAGCTGAGCGCCAAAGAATTGAGGCCTTTGAACTATGGTGTGAATCCCTTGGACTACAAGGTGATCAAACCAGTCAGTTCTAGAGGAGATCAACCCTGACTGCTCTTTAGAAGGCCAGATCCTGAAGATGAAACTCAAATACTTTGGCCACCCAATGAGAAGGTGGATTCCAGGGAAAGGTAGAGGGTAGGAAGGCCTGGAGGAACGTTTTCCATGGGGTCGCGGTGGATCAGATACAACTTCGCAACTAACAACAATAACTGTGATGCAATATGTATGTCTAGAATTAGGCAAAGAAATAAACTGTGCTTCACCCTGGTGATATCTAAAAAAAGTGGAAAAGGGTTTAATTATAATTTTATTTGCTAAATTTATTTTTCCAGAAAAGATCACAACCCTTATCTGAGAGCACATCCAGAGGTTTCATTTTCCAGTCTGACCCCATACAGTGAAGCGTCACATGTAAGAGTCAAAGGTGGTCTCTCGCTGTACTGCACGAGGACTGCCGATGGCGTCAATAGGCTTTTGACTGTGGAGAATGCCTGAGCTTCATGGGCTCCCCAGCACCAAGTCGCTGAACTGTCCAGGAGCCTATGCAGAGCTGACGTGGCACAGTGGTTAGGGTGCAGTACTGCAGGCCACTTCAGCTGACTGTTATCTGCAGTTCAGCGGTTCTAATCTCACCGGCTCAAGGTTGACTCAGCCTTCCATCCTTCCGAGGTGGGTGAAATGAGGACCCAGATGGTGGGGGCGATATGCTGACTCTATAAATCGCTTAAAGAGGGCTGAAAGCCCTATGAAGCGGTATATAAGTCTAACTGCTCTTGCTCTTGCTATACTGACGCTTTATGCGGTAAAAACATCGCATAGAAATTAACGAGCCCCAGGAATTCTTGCAATTCATTCCTGTTGGTGGGAGCAGGGGCCTTATGGATGGCCTCCAGCTTTTCCAGGATCAGATGAATTCCCTGGCCATCTATACAGAATCCCAGGAATTCCACAGAGGGCACTCCAATTTGGCACTTATTTTCAAGCAGAGGCTGGCATCCTGTATACATTTTAAAATGGCCCTTGGTTTCACAACAAGCTCTGACCGATCCTCAGCGGTAACCAAGATGTCATCAAAATAAGGGACCATCCCTTCTAAGCCATGGAATAGGCGCTCCATGAGGCATTGAAATATACCCAGAGCCACACACACCAAACTGCAGCCGGTGGTACCTGAAGGCCCTCTTATGAGTTACTATCATTTGTGCTTTGGCAGTGGCTTCATCCACTGATAATTGTTGATAAGCCTAGGCCATATCTAATTTTGCAAAAATCCGCCCCTGCCATAAGGAGTGCAGGATGTGCTGCACTACAGGAACGGGATATGGATTATCCTGTAATGCCTTATTTAATGTTGACTTGTAGTCGGCACAGATACGAAGAGACCCATCTGGCTTCACAGGGGTAACTATGGGGGTTTCCCACTGTGAATGATCAATGGGTTCTAGGACTCCCTTATCAAGTTCTGCTTCCCTCCGGGCTAAGGGAACTTGCCTCACTTTAAGACATATTGGCACTACTTGGAGGTCTAAACTGAGGGCAATAGGGGTGCCTTCATAGTTACCTAATGCACTATCAAACACATCTGCAAATTCTTTGGCCAAAGCATCTTGGATGTTAGACAAGGTAGAGGCATGGATGCCCTCAATAGAGAGACTGAAACCAATCCACACCCAATAAGCTGGCCAACGGCTTGGCCATTATTATGAGGGGCAGCCGTCCTTTAAATGAAGCATGCTCAATGAGGACTGATGTCTTGCCCAGGACCAGAATTCCCCTGATAGAGGAAAAGGAGGCACCCGCATCTGCTGAGCTGGCTCTTGGAGAAGGCTGACACCAGTTGTTTAAGCGTAGATGAGAAGATGATAGATTTAGCAGAGCCAGTGTCGATCTCCATTTTACAGGGGGATCCTTCAAGCTGTACAGTCAGGAAACACTTTTTTAGTTTATTTGCAAGCAGTGACGTGATGCTGACTTTCCACGTCTCGGGGCTCTGGTCTTTATTGATGGCAAAACAGTTGTGACGATTCCAAACGGCCGGCCTGTCACTCTTCTTACTCATATATCAATCCTTTGGGGGGTCATCAAGCAGCATAGCATGGCATACATTGCCCCCACAAATGTCCCCACTTCCCACAATGCCTACAGGCAGCTGCCTTAAACTTGCAGTTGGAGAGGAGGTGATTTCCCCCACAATCCATGCAGCCATTCTGAGACAACTTAGCTGGCCCCTTTCCCCTCTTATCAGTATTGGCTTTGAGGTGACTAATCTCCTCCTCATTGGAGATTTCTTCTCCATCATTCTCGTACTGCTGATTAAGATCGCTGCTTTAGCCCCCGTGGGTACATTTGGCAAGTATCTTTGAATTTCAGTGATTGATTTTTCTGACAGCTCAGTCACTCTTGCCTCATCTACAGCCATCTGGAGGGTTAGCTCTTGGCGAGCAAATAATCTCCTTTGAAGCCGCAGGTCTCGCATCCCACAGACCATTTGTTCTAACAGGGCTTCGCCGAGTTAGCTGAATTCACAATGAATAGCCATGGCTCAGAGGGAGGCCATGTATTGGCTGATAGACTCTCCCTCCTTTTGCATATACTGACAGAAAGAATGCCTTCTCACAATTCTTGAGGGAGCTGGTGCATAATGGCTTTTCAGTTTGGCCAGGAGTGTTTCCCATTGCATAGCATAGACCGGCGTAGGGGCTGCGAGTGCCCTAGCCATGCCAAACATCTCAGGGCCACATGAATTAAGGAAGAACCCCCTCTGCCTATCACTTGACACCTCAGCAAAGTCATTCACAATTAGGAAACACTGGAGTCTTTCAAGGAAAGCCTCCTAAGATTCTTTCTCAGCATTGAATGCTGCAAAACTAGTAACTGCTGCCATTATTCTATCCATGACTAAGAATAGGCAACTGTGAGGCAATTGTCAGGTAAAAATCCTATCCTTGTCACCACTTTTTGTGTATTCAGTGATAGAATAACTCTGAGGTGAGCTCTGCAATAAACACTTCTTTATTCAACAGTAACTAAGAGTAACAGAGCAGCGTGTGCCCGTTTGACAGCTATTTATACGATGGCTGTCAAACAGGCAGCCAATCAGCAGCAAAACAATCTCCTGCCTGAACTCCGGCGCGTCAGGTTCCGCCTGGCTCCAGCTGGCTCCTCGTGGTCATAACCCCAAGGACTTTGCACTCCAGCCAATCACTGCTTATCTAGGTAACAGACAATCAGCACAAAAGATGTCACTGAATCAGTACCTTATCCTGCTTTGCTTACCATACAAGATTTTTGTTCGTTTTGGTTGTATTTGAAAAAAAAAGCAGTTAATATAAGGAAAAGCAGCAAAATTACCCTTTGTCTCCTACTGAATGTAAAGATCTATGAAATGATAATATCTTGGCATATATTCTACAGCTGAACATCTATTGGATGGAGGGAGAGAGACCTTGGCTTAAGTCCAGAAGTCATGAAAAAAGAGAAATTTTACATTTATCCAATGGGAATTGGCTCACCTAGAAGCTCTATGGTAACTGAGCATTTCAAATTAAAGATCACCTTTAATATGATTTCAGATATAGTATACTGATCTGGAAATAAATTGATTCAACTGCCAGCACTAAAAGATGGAATAAGATCATCCAAGAGGAACATATATTATTCTTAGCCATGTAATGGCCACCTTTAGAAGTACTCTGAATTGTAGATGGTTTTTACTATATTGTATTTTGACCAAAGCAAGATTTGTTCAGGTTGTTCCAGTCTTCACATGCTTCTGGTAATCTTTGAATAAGGCCTACCGTACTTTGATCTTTGACTAAGTGTGGACTAAAAATCATTCTGAGGAAAGGCTGAACTGATTGTTTACCACCCACCAAAGTATTTTATACAACCATTTTGGCATCACTTTCTAGAAGCTGTTATTGCATGAACAGGAGCAAAGCTTGGCAAAAAAAATATTAAATTGGATATGTTAGGGCTGTTTGACATACAATGGAAAAATAAAATATCTCAGGCTGTTCTTACTCATTATTTAATGGGATTTTTTTCCTGACCCAGAGCATGTGAACACACATAAACATAGACTAAATACAGATGTAGAAGTATATATGGCTGTATGTGAATATATATCAGTGCTCTAACAAAAATAATAATAATAAATCATGTGTTCCACCAGGAAATTGTAAAAAGGTCAGGATGAATTTTCATATTAGTAGAAATTTGAAACAGAATACCTATCTTTACATCTCTTGGACTGGATGAAATACATTTTAGGTTACTCAATATACGGGCTCACATCTTTGAAAAATCCTGAAATATTAGTGATTGGTGAGATGACTGGAGGAGGGCAAATGCTGTTCTTATCTTCCAAAGGGGAGGGGGAGGAAGACTAAGCAAACTATAGGTTGGTCTATAAACCAGATGTCAGTATGGATTTCTCAAGAACACATTTTGCTCAATTCTTATGTCATTATTTGTGTAGTCAATTTCTTCTCTTTTTTGTGTGTGATTGGTCTATAATTAGCAAAACCATCTTTCAGAGAGAGAGGGGGAGGTAATGATCACAAACCCCCAGTCCATGGGGACTCGGCGATAGGTGTGGTGCAGATAAAGAATAAAATTGAAGATGGGGACAGAAATCCAAGGCCTCTGGAGAGATGAAAAAATTGCAAAATTTCAAGATGATGTAAAACAAAGAAAAACACTGATAGCCTTCATTGCTGAAAAGTCGTAACCAACTATCTAAAGAAAAAAATGAAGGGGAAGAAAAAGTATAAGTACAAGAGAGCCCAAAATATTGGAGGGATTTCAGGGTGAAGAAAATAAATGTACATAATGTTCTGTGTAATTGAAAGTAAGTAACAAAACTCACCAATGAATGTCATGTATTGTTTCTCATATATAGTTTCCTTGCCATTCTATAAATGTCATCTTTTGCCTTTTGCAAACATCCTTTCAAAACTTTCCCCAATCTATTTTCTTTCCTATCGAAATTTTTTGTAATCTTCTGATCCATTTGTATAGCAGATACATCTTTGCTATAACTCATTTCATGAACTTATGATTAAATATAAAAACTTTCAGTGTTAATTTTCTCATGATGATTGCTCGTAGAGCTAAATGTTATATATCTGTCATCAGTTGAAGCTGTAATTCTCATGTCATTTAAAACAAAGTTTTTCCCTATACTGCAAATGTTTGCTTTATAAATATATTTGCTTTTATATAAATATAAAAGTAGTCCTCAATTTTTGACCACAGCTGGGGCCAAAGTTTCTGTTGCCAAGCAACATGGTTGTTAAATAAGTTATGCTCTATTTTGTGACCTATTTGCCACAGTTGTTAAGAAAATCAATGAAGCTTTTAAGTAAATCACACAATTATTAACCATATCCAGCTTTCTTCATTGATTTGACTTGTGGAGGTAGCTGGAAAGGTCACAAATGATGATCACATGACCCCAGGACACTGCAAACATTGTAAATATATGCTGTGGTCAATAAGACAGTTATAAGCCAAGAACAAATGTACCTTAATATTCAATATTAATCTGTTTGTATCTTTATATTTTCATAGCTGTCTTAGCTGCTCGCCATAGCAAAAATATTTAATTAAACATGTACTAATTAATTAGTACATGTTTTATGTCTATGATCAAAAGCTACTTAGTACCCTGAAAGCAGTAGCAATAGCACTTAGATTCATATACCGCTTCACAGTGCTTTGCAGCCCTCTCTAAGCACTTTACAGAGTCGGTATATTTCCCCCAAGAATCTAGATCCTCAATTGACTCAGAAGGATGGAAGACTGAGTCAACCTTGAGCCGGTCATGATCGAACTGCCGAACTGCTGGCTGCCAGAAGTCAGCAGAAGTAGCCTGCAATACTATCACGAGTCATTAAATACTGTGGCGATCATTAAACATTTTGTCTTATTTCTATTTGAAGTAAAGTTCCCTTTGAGGTTTTATTTGCACTGGGGTTTTGACTTATTTGCAAATGGTGTATTGTGATTGTTCTTATCAGCTCTATGAACCTTTTTTATACACAGCATTTGATATATATTAATTTAGATATTTTTCATTCATCCATGTTGCAATACATTGCGGTGAAAATAATTAAAATATTAATCAGTTCTATGAAATCAAGTCTGCATGAATTAAGATCAGTTGTTTTGCCTCTCCAAGCAATCATGCCATCTATCTAGACCCGGGATGATAATAAAACATGATGGAAGAGGCATGTGGTGTCATGCCATCTCTCTAGATCCAGGGTCAGAACAAATATGATGGAGCATGCATACTGATGTTTTAACTGCATGAACGAGATAGGACCATACTCTGTCTGCAGAGAAAGTCAGGATACTCTCCTTCCAGATTACTTTTTAAATATTACTGTCAACTCTACCAACTTTCCACACCTTCACAGTATCTATTAAAATCCATGTCTTCTGCTTTTAGAATAGAAGGCAAGAAAATAATTCTTATTGCCAAAATTCAGCTATTTTGGGGGGTGAGTGGAGGATTTAAGATGTTATGCTAATCAAAGACACAATGATTGTTTTTTTTTTCTACTTCTGTAGTGAACTAAAATTCACCTTAGTGCCATGACAACTAAAATGCAGAACAAATGTAAACTTCTAAATGCAGAATATAAACCAAAAAAAGAAAAAAATACCACTAGCTCTAAATTCATTTTTACACCATCTGTCAAATAACTTTTACAGAAAACTCTGATTTTATTCTCTATTTAAAGATTATTTTAAAAAGTAGTCCTCTGACTCATTGCTCTGGCCTTCATAAGGAGAAGGTTTGATGTTCAATCATCTTAGACCTTGACATTTTTGACGTTGGATTATCACAGACCAGGTTTGTGATTCATCACAAAAATGATTAACATTTTATGTTTATTCTTATAAGAAAAAGAAATCTTGAGATACATTTTGGTGTTTTTATCATATTTTAAAATAACCATTTATTTAGCTGTTATTTAAACTCAGTCCTGAGAAGTTACCACCAGTGAAAGCTTTACATTATCATATTCTAGCCTCTGATGCATTTAATCAGCTTCGTACCCTTTCCAGGTTTTTTGCATGTGTGCGCTGGCATTTATACCAAATAAACAAGATCAGTGTTTTTCCCTGTGCCTATTTAATTTTGAAGTGAAAGTCTAACATGGCATTCAACATTTTCTTCCAGAAAATAGGTCAGAAAATGTTGGGTTATCGCCTGTACTCATACAAGATAATATTGTGAGTCCACGTGACTGTGACTGTGATGAGACAGAGAGAGAGATGCAGATAAAATATGTGTGTAAATTTAGATAGATGCAGAGAATGTATTGGTGTAATTGTAGACACACACACTATACACACACAAAAAGAGGGGGGGGCGCAGAGGCAGAGACAGAGACAGAGACAGGTACATATGCAGATATGGGTATATACACATATAAACACATATTTGTTGCTTCATTTTTTCCAAGAAGCAGGTGGCAAAGTCTTCAAAGGATTATTAAATCCTATGTAGTGTTTTTTTTCCACATCACTACCTGCTTTCATAAACAGCAACTTAAGTCCATTAGCCATTATATCAGAATCTGGCCTCCTGTGTAAGATTTCAGTGGATATATCACAGTAGTGTTTGAACCCACCATTACTTATGTTTGTTCTTGAAATTGCCAGCAGATGGGTAATGTTCCTCCAATAGAACAGTTACCTCCAGGCAGACATATTGGCAGATTACCATGAAATGCTTTGTTTGTCCCCTGTATTGCTTCTAGATGAAGTGGAAAAACTATTTCAACGTTAAGAAAAACAACTGTGATTTCCACATCAGTTCCAAGCATTGGAAGAGCAGTCAATGAAGTCAGAATCTCATAAAACCACACTGAAGAACTCAAAAATATTTATTTACTTTGTTCTCCCAACTGGTGCCAAACAATAGAAACAGAGCACTTCCTAGTACTCTTATGTAGTATCTTATGGGCCATTTTTGTTGCCCAGAAGATGACTGCAGTGGTGCATATAATTCACAATAGTGTTCAATTACTAAGCATTATATCTTATTTTTGTAACAGTCTGTCTTTCTTTTAATGCCCTTATCTGTCAGGAACATAAATTGAGACAAAAACTCTTTTTTAGAAATTGGCACTGGATGCATTTCTTTTCAGTTCCAGATAAAAAAGGAGCCTCAATAAAATATGGTTCAGAATCCAGATGATCATATAGATCAACACTTTTTCTACAAGGCAGCAAAACTAATAAGTGAAAATGTTTTTCCAATTTTGACTTTTCCCATATACTTCGCTTTTCTGGACCATTAACTTCAATGAACCAAAAGAGAAGAAAAAATGTATTGGCTTAAGAAGCAGTCAGACGAAATTGGGGCTGGGAGATCAAATGAACATTCTGTCCTTTGTCCACAAAGTGTTTAAAAAGCTTTGTAGTAGGTGCTGATCCATGAGCCTTTGATTTCCAAAGGCAGCCTCTTTTTTATAATTACCTCCTCCTTTTTTCTGAGCAGATTAACATTTTCTTATTCTCCACAATGCTGTACAGCAAATAACACACCAGTTTATTTGTAGCTACTGCTTAGTATTACTCTTGTGACTATTTGAACACTTGTGGTATGCTTTTAGAATGAGTTTAAATTTTCTGGAAATTATAAGATTAGGGGTCCGTAATGTTTAAAATAGAAGGATAAATCACCTCAGCTGATCTGTATTGTTTGTGTGTGTGTGTGTGTGTGTGTGTGTGTGTGTGTGTGTTCTTGATTAAAGACTCAGAAATACCCCAGATATTACAGATATTGCCTTATTCTAATCTACATGCATTTGTCAAAAACAGATGCTGCCAGACATCCTTGCCTTCTTTGACAACATGGCAAAATTAGTGGATAAGAGAAATGCTCTGGACAATTTTACTTAGACTTCAGTAAGGCATTTGACAAAGTAGGTCACAGCCTACTTCTTTATAAGATAGAACAATGTGAGCTAGACAGTACCAACTCTAGATGGATTCTCAACTGACTGGAACAATGGAACTACCTCTACATGGAGGGAAGTGTGCATTGGGATAGCTAAAGGTTCTCTCTTAAGTCCAGTACCCTTCAACATCTTCTTACATGATCTAGAGGAGACGATAGAAATTGAATTCATCAAATTAGCAGACAACACCAAGCAGAGGGGAATAGCTAACACTTTATAATTCAAGATTCAGAAGAATCTTGACAGATTTGAATACTGAGCCTTATCCAACAAAATGCAGTTCAGTGGTGAGAAAAGTAAAATCCTACACTATGGTAATTAAAACCAAATGAACAGGTATAAAATAGGTGATCCCTAGCTTAACAGTACTTGTAAGATGATCAAAGTGTCCCAATCACCACTTATGAGCCAGCAGTATCCTGCAGTTGTAAAAAAAAAAGCTAATGCAGCCCTGGGTTGCCTCAAGAGAAGAATAGTTTCAAGGTCACATGAAATGATACTACCAATTCATACTGCACTGATGAGACCACACTTGGAATACTGCATCCAGTTCTGGTCACCACGATACAAAGAGGATGTTGAGACCCTAGAAAGAATGCAGATACCTATTTTCCAAAGCACCTGGGGGCAGGACAAGAAGTAATGGGTAGAAGGTCATTAAAGAGAGATCCAAACTAGAACAGGAGAAGTTTCCTGACAGTGAGAACAATTAATAAGTGAAACAGCTAACTCCCAGAGATTGTGGGTGCTCCATTACTGGAGGTTTTAAAGAAGACATTGAGCTGCCATTTGTCCAAAATAACATAAACTCTCCTGCTCAAGCAGAGGTTTGGATTAGAAGAGTTTCAAGATCCGTTCCAACCCTATTCTTCTATGTTGTATACAATATGCATGCTTTTCAGAAGCAATCTTACACAGCTAAAAATTTGACTAGAACTTGACACACTTGTCCTTCAGCATGGAGCCAGGAATAAGGAAATTTGGACCAGATCTATGTGCTTCATCTCTGTGTCCATAGCAATGAATGACACTGGTTGCTAAAGTTCAATGTAAGTGATGGTTAGCTGCCACAATGGAATAGAGAGGGCTGATCTTCACAGAAGTATGCTAAAAGTGAATGTTTGGGATACTAGCAAAAGTATCAGAGCTAATTAAGAATACATATTTAAAAATGAAAAATATTGTCACTCAAGAGCAGCTTACAACAAAAACTCCACAAATTCTCATTAATAGAGAATTTTTCATCTGTGGATTAAACATCCAAGTGTCGATGTGGATTTGGCAGCAACTCATCTTCAGTTTAATAAAAGTTCTCTGCTCAGATAATTAAGCTTGCTTAGAGCAAAAACAAAAAGAGAGAACTTCTGCCATTATTGCACAATCCTATTATACAGTTACCATGATAAATACCTCTCCCAGAGAAGCAATTTAATTTGAAATTCAGTTTTCAATAATTATATGCCACTCCTGTCTCACCCATAGCCTCTGTTTTCAGCACAGTGAGTAGTTGCTGTTTTGCTCATCACCACTGTTGTGGCCTGATTTGGATACTAACAGACTTTTTTCGTTGAAAATAAATAGATAGTAATTTCTCAGCCAAGATTATTTGTGAAGGAAATTATGCTGAATAATTTCAGGTTAGGTTGACAAAGAAATTCAATATATTTATTGACCCAGTTCTGTAAGTTCAGCTTTTGATAATGTTAGAATAAATTATAATTAATGCTATCAAATAAGATCAATTCTTTTAAAGTTAAAGAAATTAAACACTAGAAATTTTTACATGGTTCAAATGTCTGATTTCTAAAAGGTGGAAAGGAACTTGGTCTTTTAATTTTGTCTTGATGACAGTATATTAGATTAATATCCTAATATGATTGGAGAAACTATAGATCAGTGTTTCTCAACCTTGGTGACTTTAAGTCCTGTGGACTTCAACTCCCAGAATTCCCCAGCCAGCATAGCTGGCTGGGGGATTCTGGGAGTTGAAGTCCATAGGACTTAAAGTCACCAAGGTTGAGAAACACTGCTATAGATCATTAGAATCACAAACATTCCTTTTTCTGATGCATGGTACTTTTTTTAGAATAAACTGACAAAGGTCATAGTGTTTTAATAGAGACTTAGGTGTATGAATGTTGATCACTGTCTTAAATCTATAGGACTATTTAGTCTTCTTTGCAAATATGCTATAGCTCATTTATTTTCTCCATAAACAAAATGTCCAACATTATTTTTATGCACTCATTTAGTATGTTAATATCTTAAATCTGTGGCTCAGAATATATCCAATTGCAGTTTCTTTGAATGTGATGACATTTACTTCATATGCTCCCTTTGCCATGAATTCTAAGTGGATCACAGTATTGAGCAGGTCTCAGATTATGGGATAAAATATATTTAATTTTCCATCCATTGGTTTTGGATGCAATCCTGAAAAGCTCCAAGTATAAATGGAAGCTGCTGCTGAAAATAACAGTATTATGTCTTTTTCCTTGCTCTGTATAATGTTTAGTCAATAGGTGCTGGGCTGCAATCTTATTTTAACTTTCTCCAAGCTGAGAAGGAGCAGTTGGAATAAAGGACAGGTCTAGACACATTCTGAAAATAAATGTGTTTCACTGAATAACCTAAAATATTACAGCTGAGGGTTTTTGAAAAATGGATTTATTTTTTCAACAGCCTAGCTTCCTTCATAAAGAAATTTCTCATTTTCCACTAGTTCTCATTTCCGAACCAATTTCGTTGTATTTTAGTACAATGATAATAAAGATTATAATTGTACTTTAAGTACAATGACAATAAAGATTATACTTATACTTAGTTGCTTTAAAATGGACCCATACTGCAACCCAAGTACTTTGGCAGGAAAACAAGGGCCAGGGGGCGTGGTGGCAAAAGACATCCTCAGGTGCATCAGGGGATCAAAAGAGACTATCTTTCTTGTAAACTATTTTCAGACTAGATTATACTTTGATGAAAATATATGTATACAAAGCAATATGCTATTCACAACCTTTTGTGCCATTCTGAATGTTTTGTTTTGTTTTAATGCATGATATTTATCTTACAATGAGGAGTAAAATATCTGGAATGCATGAGGCTCCAATCATCTGATCTAACCACCACTCTGCAAAGGGAAGAGTAAGGTGACCAGACGTCCCGCTTTTGGCGGGACACCCCCGCTTTTTAATGCATTTTCCCGTGTCCCGCACGCTTTTTTAAAAAGCACGCTTTTTTTGGCGCTCGCAGCTCCCGCCCATCAGCTGCTAGCTTGCTGGGCTGGCTCATCGTTCTGTTCTATCTGCTACCTACAAATTTAAGCGAGCCCAGCCTGCCGCTCATTGATTTAATTGGCCAGGACTCCAGCCAATCAGTGAGCTGGCTGGGATGGAAAATTTTCCATCCCAACCAGCTCACTGATTGGCTGGACTCCTTAGCCTGAGGATGCCTGCGCGAGTCTCCATTTTCCTTTCGTCTTTTGGGGTTGCAGCTGCGCTTGTTGGTGAGTAATGATAATCTAATCAGAGAATTTTCCGCTCGCCGCAGCAGGAGAAGAGGGTGGGGGCGCTGGCAGCCGCCCGCAGACAACTTCCTCTCGCTTCCGGGGCTCCCGCCGCCCGGCAGAAGTTCTCTGCTGGCGTCTGCCGCTGCCCCGACCTCTCCTCCTTCCGTGGAGTCCGTTCGTGAATCAATGGGATTCGCCGTGGAAGGAGGAGAGGTCGTGGCAGCGGCAGACGCCAGCAGAGAACACCCTCTTGCTTCTGGGGCTTCCGCTGCTGCCCCGACCTCTCCTCCTTCCGTGGAGTCCGTTCGTGAATCAATGGGATTCGCCGCGGAAGGAAGAGAGGTCGTGGCAGCGGCAGACGCCAGCAGAGAACGTCCTCTCGCTTCTGGGGCTCCCGCTGCTGCCCAGACCTCTCCTCCTTCCGTGGAGTCCGTTCATGAATCAATGGGATTCGCCGCGGAAGGAAGAGAGGTCGTGGCAGCGGCAGATGCCAGCAGAGAACGTCCTCTCGCTTCTGGGGCTCCCGCTGCTGCCCAGACCTCTCCTCCTTCCGTGGAGTCCATTCGTGAATCAATGGGATTCGTCGCGGAAGGAAGAGAGGTCGTGGCAGCGGCAGACGCCAGCAGAGAACGTCCTCTCGCTTCCGGGGCTCCCGCTGCTGCCCAGACCTCTCCTCCTTCCGTGGAGTCCGTTCGTGAATCAATGGGATTCGCCGCGGAAGGAAGAGAGGTCGGGGGAGCGGCAGACGCCAGCAGAGAACGCCCTCTCGCTTCTGGGGCTCCCGCTGCTGCCCAGACCTCTCCTCCTTCCGTGGAGTCCGTTCGTGAATCAATGGGATTCGCCGCGGAAGGAAGAGAGGTCGGGGGAGCGGCAGACGCCAGCAGAGAACGTCCTCTCACTTCCGGGGCTCCCGCTGCTGCCCCGACCTCTCCTCCTTCCGTGGAGTCCGTTCGTGAATCAATGGGATTCTGTTAAGGTTACAATTGGATGTGTTGGACGAATCTTAAAAGATGAAACTTTTATTAAAACGTTTGACTTAACTAAAAACATCTTCCTTTTTCTTCTTCTTCTTAAATATGATTTATTTATTTATTTTTACTTCAGAAGTTTCATGACCGTTGTACAAACTAATCCAACCTAAATGTAGAGGAGGAGAAGAAGGGGGGGATTTAAAAAGAGCAGAGGAAAAAGAAAAGAAAGCATGAAGAAAACATAAAGAAAGGGATGGGAGGGAGGGAAGGAAGGAAGGCACTTTATGTTGAAACAGAAAATATTATATAAGGAAGAAAATGGAAATAACTTAGGAAGGAAGGAAGGAAGGAAGGAAGGAAGGAAGGAAGGAAGGAAGGAAGGAAGGAAGGAAGGAAGGAATTGCACTTAATATTGAAGGAAAAGAGAATGAAGGAAAAAGTATTGGAAGGATTGAAAGAAGGAAGGAGGAACAAAGAATTACACTTAATATTGAAATGGAAAAGAAAATATAATGAATGAAAGAAGAAGTATAGGAAGGAAGGGAAGGAAGGAAGGAAGGAAGGAAGAAACAAAGACTGTTGAAACAGAAAAGATAATATAAGGAAGAAAATGGAAAGACGTATAGGAAGGAAGGAAGGAAAAAAGGAAGACAATGTTGAAATGGAAAAGAATATAAGGAAGAAAATGGAAAAAATTATAGGAAGAAAGGAAGAAATGTACTTAATATTGAAACAGACAAGGGAATGAAGGAAAAAAATATTGGAAGGATTGAAAGAACAAGGTTTTCCTTGTATGGGATTGATAGTGTCATTCTTAAATTTATTCCCCAAAATTTTTCCCATTTGTCTAGTTCAATGTTATAGCCAAAGTTCTGTGCCCATTTTATCATTGGTTCTTTTACAGTTTCCAATTTCCTCTTCCATTTGATACTTCAAGAGGAATTTGTATATTTTCCCTATCATCTTTCTGTCCAGACTTTGAATAATTTTATTCAATTTGTGTGGTTCTGTTTCAATACCATATATTTTAGTGTCTTTATTGTATTTAGTTTTAATTTGGAGGTAGGTTAGCCAATCACCTTTCATATTCTGATCTGCCAATTCTTCAATTGTTTTTAAATTTCCCTGTCTGTCAATTAGATCTCTGTATCTTAGAATTTTGTTCCAATCTGTAAAATTTGGGTGTGTCGTTCTTTCTGTTGGTGATAGCCAATTTGGGGTTTTCACATAGTGGATTTTTTTGATTTTGAGCCATTGTTGCAGTAAAGTTCTAATTAAATGATTTTGAAAGTATTTGTGCGTTTTATGTTTGTCATTCATTCCATAAGAAATTATGCCAGCCTGCCTGCAGGTCATGGCCTTCTAAGATCAGAATTCTTTTATTCTTTAACTCAATCCAATCCTTCATCATTGTCATTGTTACTGCAGTTGCGTATATATAGGCGCCCTGTGTGCTTCCATCCATCCCTACGAAGATCTGCTGACTCTGCCTGCCTGCTGGTAAGTGAGCTGGGTTTTTTCTTTTATTTTTTTAATGTATTTTAAAATAATATTTTATTTATTGTGCATATGATTTTTTAAAATAGTGTTATTCTGTGTTGATTCTTTTTTTAAATTGTCTTAAACTATTTTAAAAAAGATTCTATCCAAAATAAATTGAAACAAGCCATTTTTAAAATTTCTATGCACAATACTTTGAAATGGACTCAGGAGTCATGATTGACACTGAGTGAATTTGCACTTTTAATAATCAGGAAGATACAATGGCATTGAAAAAAGTGACTGATGACCATTTTTCACACTTAGCGACCGTTGCGACCATTTTTCACACTTAGCGACCGTTGCAGCATCCTCATGGTCACGTGATCAAAATTTTGTTTGGCAACAGATTCGTATTTATGCTGGTTTCAGTGTCCTGGGGTGACCTTTTGACAAAAAAAATTTTTTTTAATCAAGCCCCCCCCCCCCCCGGTCAAGGGCGTCCCTCTTTTCCAATCTGAAAATCTGGTCACCTTAGGGAAGAGGGATTGTGACACTTCTGTGAGGACATAACTGAAAGAAAGAACTAAATGTAAGGCTACAGAGCAAAGAGAATAAGAGTCAGTGTTGCAGGATCTTAGTGCTGTGGTGTTGGGAAAGATATTTTTCTCCTATTTTATTATTTTATTCAAGTGAATTAGCATGCCTGCCCTGAAAATGAAACCGGATTTTAAGAATTATGCAGTAAGCAATAGGACTGCTAGCTGATCCTGATTCAAATGCAAAAGAAAAATCATAATAATTAAGAATGTGTTTGTGTTCACACATAGCATCTAGAGCTCCTTATAAATTAAATGTCATGGGATTGTGCATGTCAATCACACAGGCCTGATAAAGATGGAATTTTTAAAAAAGAGTTTCCAAATGCTCCAAATCACCTTTTGACTTTCAACTCTAGATTGTTACACAAGCCTAATTAACAAGGCATCCTTTCCTTTAAAATGTTATTTTACATTTGATGGTGGTTTTTTAAAAAATATTCAATAAAATAGTTTTATTTTATAAACTGCATGATTCTATTATAGCTTCATTTTATATATGCAGTAGGCTAAAATTTAATTCTTGAAAAATAATTGCTATATTTATTATTTCAGAACTTTATCCCCAGTGAAATAATTGTTTTCCTTCATGGTAGATGGAGGTAGTCATCAAGTTCATTTATCATTTTAGGCACTCACAATATTGCTTAGTTGCTCTTCCTTACTCAAGAATATTATACTTAAGAATAGATGAAACTTTTTTTTAAACAATGATTTGGATTTTTAAACAATCTAGTACTTCTGATTCTATCAATAATATTTAGCATTTTCTTTCAGATTTTAGAATCCTAAAATCAAGTAATATATTTGAATAAGCTCTGAGGCATTCTAAAAGTATATGAAAAATATGATTATTTCCAAACATTAAAAAGACTTTTTTTTTAAAATCAGAGTTTTATAGAGAGTGTTATTTTTAATTCCTTCTTCTCTGGAACCTGAGAGTTAAGCATCTGAAAAAGATTTGCTAAACTGAGACAGTCAGTTTCAACAGAAAAAAGAGAGCGTCCTTTGATCTCATTTAACAGTGGTGTGCCAAGAGACATTGATGTATACCATCTTTTGCGCATATCAAACAGAGAATAAAACTGGTGTTAAAGCCAAGTTGCATGTTAGATAGAAACAAAGCAGCCTTCATTTTGATATTCTTCTGGTACATGCAACAACCATTTTCCTTATATCTGAGATAAAAATTGGAAAGCAAAATTAAAAGCAGTATAGAATAAGATTTATCCAAAAGATTTAAATTATACTCCAAACAATGAAGAATGCTTCAAAATTTTCTTAGCTTTCCAATTAAAGATATAGGTTTTTTTTTTAATAACAAGAAAGTAAAGCAAATAAGTAAGTGGTAGAAAGCAAGATTAAGTATTGGTAAATATGAATTCAAGTTTACATCCACAGCATATACTGATTTCATATAGCTAAATTTTTAGCAATAGCTTTTGAATACAGCATTAATGAAGCTCATCTGAGAATATATAGGTAATCCTCTACCTACAACTACAATGGAGCTTACAGTGATAAATGATGATGGCCATTAAGCAAGATGGCCACATTTAAGAATACCCCTGCTGGTCTGGTCTCCTGATGCAGTCAGTAAATGGACACATCATTAAGCAAGGCACAGTGTGTCTTGGGGGTGGAGGCCTGCCTGCCCCAGCTGTCCCAAGGTCTCTTCCACTCAAACACTCCCTATGCTCTATTTCCTGCCTCTCAGGGTTTCCACAGCTCTGGGCCTGCTTTGCCAACCCCACTGGATCTCCACAGGCTTTTCCACCTGCAGAGCTTGGACATGCTCCCCACTCCCTATATCCATCACACATCTTTTGAAGATGTCTAGAGCTCCAGAGGTTTCCTCAATGTGACACAGACTGCTTTAGATAAGGAAAATTGAGCAATTCATCCCTGGGCCTCCCAGAAGTGGCTAGCATTTTGGCATGTCCACGAGTGCAATTGTGAATGCACTGAAAATATTGGCTGCTTCTGGGAGGCTACTGTGTGGCCCAGGGATGAATCACTTTTCTTCTCTAAAGTGGTCTGTGCAGCACTGTTTGCAATGCATCTACAATTTGACACACTGAAATAATGGCCGCTTCTGGGAGGTTCAGCCCATTGCAGTAGTCCTAACATGAGATGACAAGGGCTTGAATGACTGAGCACTGGGACTCCTGATCCAGGAAAGGGCAGAACTAGCACACAATGTGAAGTCACACAAAGACTCTCCTAGACAAACTGCCACTTGCTCATCAAGTAGGAGGCATGAGTCCAAAGATTACATACTGGATTTGTCTGGGCTACTGCAGCCCCATCCAGTATAAAGATGTTAAAGCTCAGAACTGAAAGCTACATGTACTCAAAGCCAGTTGGTCTTACCAGCACTCAGCCAAATTCTGTTGTCCCTCATCAGACTCCCATAGTCTCCAGACACCACAAGAGGGCAACAACAGCATTACTTGAGTCACCCCTTATGGATCATTTTCCCATGAAAAAGAAAAGATAATAACAGAGTCAAAGCCTGCTTTCAGATATTTCTGTAGTGTTTTATCAGAATTTCTGTTCATTCATTAGATGCCTCTGATTTATAGGATGTCTAAAACAAACTTTGATGATGAGGTAAAATATATATTGCAACATCATGGCATGACCAGCCTTTCATACTTGTGTCCCAATGTTGAAAGTAAATGTCAACTCATGAAGCATTCCTGACCTGATCTTGAGTTGCCATAGGCAGAGGAATGGAGAACTGAGCCTTACAGCTGCAGGAGGAACTGGAACTTCAGTCAAAACAAAGCATACTCCAGCCGGCAAATGTCAAGGCCATATCCATGGAGATTCACAGTGGCCAGAGGGAGTCACTTCTACAACCTGTGTAATTGGTTAGTTGGGGATGTGACTGATGACACACCTTGTGGGGAGAAGGAAACAGGGTCAGAGCCAAGGCACAAATTAAGTGTGGTCAGAGTTGGCTTCACTTGGTCTGTGTCAACATGACATTCCTAATAAATAACTGGATTTCTTTTGAAGCTTGGCTTGAGGCTCATGATTTAATTAGAGCATTGGTCTGAACCCTGACAGTAAATACATAAGCCATTTGCTTTGACTTGTTATATCATAATGTATGCTGCATAATTTGTTCCTCTTCCCTTTCTTCCTTGCAGACATCTATGCCATCATCACTGCTGAGTCAAAACACTACTAGTGAACTCCATTTTGTATGCAACTCTAATTATAAAGTCTCTGAGTGACTAATAAGAAGCCCTATGCAGACAAGAAATAAATGAATGATGGATTTTGAATATCCCATTTATGACGATTTAACTATTTGTTTGCTACCAGTGGCAACAAATTATTTGTTTGCCATCAGTTTGTCACTAGTGTCCAGTAACTATTCAAGGATGTAGTGCAGACTAAGATATGTAACCACTTTGCCATCAATGCTGCCACAAAATAGGCAATAGAATGTACTTTCATACATCATCTCTCTCCTAGATATCTTTCTGGCTATAACTCTCAAAATAGAGACCTACTATTTGTACTTGGGTTTTACAATGCACAAAAGGAAGATAGTCAGCCTTTCACCTAAACAAAAGAGAATGGCAACTTAACATCATTAAGAAGTAGATCAATGAAGAAAATAGAATACATAGGATCAGCCTTAATTTCATCTGCATCTAAAACCACATAGCTCAGAATGTTCTATATTGAAAGCCAAATATCTGGAAAGCATCACACTGAGAAAGACTGGTCTTGGGAACAACCTTCATTCATCAGTCTGTTTAAGACTATCCTCCCAGAATGTAGTCATATCCATAATTGTATTCATTGGTATATGCTAGTCCTTGAAATAGTTATTAAGTAGTCAGCTTGTATTCTCAATGAAAATAAACATTGCACATTTTCTTTACAATAAAATTTGGCCTTTGATGTGGTCTAAAACTCTCTGGGGAAAAAATCACTGAGCATTTTTCCTTCCTTTACAGTATAGGATAAACACAAATAATTCCTAAAACTTTTGTGGTAGCCATTTGCTTGATTATTATTAAAATAAATGGGAAGATGGATATTGTTAATAAATGTACATAATAAGTCTGAGGATATTTCATATAATATTGGAGATCAAAATTTGATTAAAAGTGAACCAGAGGTGCATTTTTACCATTTACATTGCATGTGTGTGTGTGTGTTATGTTTGTGTACACTTTTGAACAGGCAACAACATTTCATTTTTAATGTGTACCAGGGTGCACACAGAAAAAAATGACAATAAAGGTTACCATATCTATCTTTCTACCTCATAGACCCCACTTTTTTCTCTTTCCTGTGTCTAATTTTTTATTATTTGTTTGCCTCAGTTTCTGTGTAATTGTTGTTCCTAGAAATATATCTGCTGCATCAGCATTCCAAGGTACCATTTTCAATTAGTGCAATATTGCCATTAAATTAAAACATCTATTAAGTCTCCAATATAATTCTAACAAAGGAAGAAAGTATAATGTAGAACTGTGGGAATCTTGGTTAAATTAACATTATGGCCTTTTAGAGAGACAATCTATATAAATACTATTCCCCAAACAAAGAAAACCAAAACAAAATTAGTTTCTCATCAGACTCATTTTGTGGCTTTTATAATGCATTCTTTCCTATTGTGATGGTTTGGTCTGCCAAGGGTAGCATTGGAAATAAACTGTAGAAAAATTATATTCCAATATATTCTGTGGGATAGTAAGCTCCACTTCATATGCCACTTCAGCAGTATC
Source organism: Thamnophis sirtalis (assembly GCF_051295495.1). Lineage (NCBI taxonomy): Eukaryota > Metazoa > Chordata > Lepidosauria > Squamata > Natricidae > Thamnophis > Thamnophis sirtalis. The sequence goes on from NW_028261388.1 coordinate 48,063,083, forward strand.
TAATGAGAGTGTTTCTCTTAGACTTAATAAACCATCAGTTTTATTATTACCCTCAACCAAGGGGTGAAAAAGCTGGAGTCTCTATCTCAAGAAACTAGCATGTCAGGGGAAAAAAATCCACAGAGGGTTTTTTTTCCCCTTAGGTACAATTTTTTAGATGCACACAGGTTATTTCCAGATATCTGCTGCTATGTGAAGAAATCCAACACAGAAGAAAGCAATATAGAGAACTCAAGAGCTCTTTTTTACAGCCCTAAGTTTATTTCTGACCACACCACCAGCCAACACTAAAACTGGAGATAAAATTTCCTACCATTTAATGATAATAAAGGCATAAACATTGTAGTGCATTTAATTTATTAGAAATGTCATCTTTTGCCATGTTCACAGCATGGTACCATGCATTTTGCAGCACTACTTAGCGTTGTTGTCCTCAAACTGTCAGTTACAATTGTAAGCACCAAATGTCCCTATCCCACACAAAATATATAAATATAAGGCTTACAACAGGGCAAATTATTCCAGAACCTTGAACCATTTTTTTCTTTTATTCAATTGTGTCTGATTCTTAGAGAATGCCTGTGCTTTTCAGAAGTGGTTTGGTATTGCCAACTTCCTAGGGCTGAGAGAAAGTGATTATTGTTCCATTATCTAAAAATATGAATGTAAATTATAGATTTGTAAGTGATCATGAGGAAGGTGAAACTAGAGGAAACAAGAAATCAGAAAAAAAAATTGAGGAAGGAATATCAACAATCTTTAATTCAACACAACTTGACAACACAATTTTCCTTTCGGAAACCAAAGAAGACCTAAAACATGAATATAAGGATTAAAAAACAAAGCAAAGAAATTGGCTTCTTCCTGAATATCAAAAAGACAAAGCTCACAAACTTGGAATGAAATGGAAATGGAAACAAAAAATAATGGTAAGAGATCAAATTCATGCAAAAATTCCCTTTCCTAGGATTGCAAATTGACCAAAGCACTAAATGAAATTTAGAAATGAAGCTTTGGATTGCATTGGGTCACACAGCAACGATGATCATGAATTGAATATGGAAAAACAAGGACAATAGCCTGGCAATTAAATGCAGATTAGTCCACCCTATCATGTTTCCCATAGCTACATACAGTTGCAAAAGTTTACAAGAAGAAAAATGACTTGTTCAAGTTATGGTATTGGATAAGCTCCTACGCATTCCTTAGACATCAAAGGTGACAAAAAGCAAATATTGGAGTGCACAAAACTAAATTTATTGCAAGGGCAAAATCACAAAATTATGCCTTATTTATTTTGGTCATGTCATGCAATAAAACTAACTGGAAAAGGCAGTTATGTTCAGAATAGTAAGCATTAGATGTAAATGAGGTCATCATAAAACACACAAGTACTTGCTTGTTTGGAGAAACTTTCTAATTATGGGTTGTATATAATGTTATTAAAAATCTCACATCCTGACTTCTATGGCCCCATACCCAGAATTATTTAAACATTTATTTTCTTTTTAAAACCCTTTAATAAATTATTAAAATATTTTTTTCATGTTCCCCTAGCTTATCTCTCCATTTAGGAACAGTCATACTAAAGAGTTCTTCAATCTGTATTATGGTATAACATACTTGAACTCTTGATTATTTCCAGATGTACATGTATATGTACTGTATATATATATTGCACAGTTGGATAGCTGTTTACACTGGAATTGGTATTGTATCCATCTATAAAATCCTTCCCAAGGACCTGGGATAGGTAGATGTTGTTTGGTGGTGTTAAAGGTATTGTTGCAGGATGTAAGCTGCTCCAAGTAAACATGCCTTTTGCAATTGACTGGTGGTGATTTCATCCATGCCGATGGCATTCAAGTGGTGCCTCATTTGTTTTGGGATTGCTGAGCCTGTAAACATCACTGCGTGGATGAGGGGCATGAGTCATTGTCATTATTTTTCTTAACTTATTCAGTCCACTATTCTAGCTGAGTATCTAATGACTGGAATTGTCCAGATGTTAATTAACTTGACTATAATTCTTCCACTGAGTTTAAGATCTTCTTCACTCTCATGAGTATTTGCTTCTATCCTTCTTAACTTCAATTAATTAATTAATTAATATTTGCCTTCAGGCTATTCATAGCACAAATATCAATAAAGGTAATAAATCAATAAAAGGGGGACCTTTGCCTCATTTGAATTGCTTCATAGAAACATGCTTCTCAAACCATTTTGATATTTCTTATATCAAAATATGAGTTAGCCAAAAAGGTTGGCAGCTATAATCTATATATACTACTTTGAGAGATCAATAGTGTGAACATAACATGTTTCCAATGAACTCCATAAGTTTTACTCTCCAATAAAAGATTTTAACTTTGCTAACATAATATACAAATTATCCAGTGGACTGAGAGGAAAGTATTGATCTCAGACCTTTCCTTGTAAAATCAGTTTACAATCTAGAATATGAATATGATAGATATATGTGTGTGTATGTGTATATTTCTAGTGAAAAATGTTTGTCCTTACTATTCCCCTCCTGTGAATATGTAAAAGGAAATTCTACAGTCAGCTGGTCTTTTATCCAGCAATTTCTCATGCATCCTCCATTTAAGAAGTAGAAATCATGATTGTGAAAATAATCTCTGAAATATTAAGCTGTGTTCAACAATGCTGCAATATAGAAAAAGAGATTATGGGCAATGCCATCATAACTAAATGTCTCATTTATGTGGTTAGGGATGAAATTTCAATATTTGTTTAGTTTAAAGATCAAAATAATCTTTCAGGCTATAAAGCACTAGAAAGTAACATGTGAAACAGACGTTTTGAGAGAGTAGCCCAGGAATGTTTCCTGCAGAATAGCCCTGGAGAAAACTGGTGATAGGTTTTGAGAAAAGGAATCTAGTTGCTATAAATGATGTACCTTCATTTATATTGTTTTTGATCATTTCCATTTGAAGGATTTGTTTTGTTATTCTTTACCCATTAAGAGAGATAAAAGATCATAAACTTTGCATGAATGTACCTCAAAAGGCTGACTGTCATTGAGGAAATGCCCGAGTAATTAGTTGTCCTTTGCCTGTTTGCACCGTACACAGGCTAATAAGCATTCCCGATTGCTAGGCCCAAAGCAATCGGTTATATAGCTTACTACTATCCCTATCCTTGCAGTCAGACACCTTCATGGAAACTAAAATAACCTAAAATTACCACAATAATATTTGCTATGCATTGGTATTGATCTATCTGCCCATGTGATTTACATCATAGTATTCCTCCAGTCAAAGTAACATGTTTAGCTCATTCACCAAGATTTTTCATATAAAAACTCTGTGTGGTCTATATTAAAGTAAATCAGTATGTGCCAAAATGGACAAACTAACTAAAGAAATCCAGGGAAAAGAAGAATCAGAATTCTACTAGATATGGGATTAATGGTATAGGTGGATGAAGGAAAGAAACAAAAATCAATGAAGGAATATAACAAAACTCAAAAAATAATAATTATGAGTAAAATAAGAGGGTTAAGAATGGTGAAATTCAAATGAAATACAATAGAAGGGGAAATAATATAAGGTAAGCGGTATCGATTAATAATTGCTATTATAGAGAACAGGAAGTTCCTATTCGCATTGTATTGTGTAAATGTGGTGTACGTCTAAATTTTGTGTGTGTGTATTTTACATGTTTGTTAATAAAAATCTTTTTAAAAAATAAAATAAAATAAAGTAAATCAGTAAAGGATCTGAAACGTAATGTGAAGCGAGCGAAAAACAAGTCATCTCAAGCAATAGACAATCAGTTGCTAGATAAAGGAACTACATCTCCTCAGCAACATAACCAGCATATTCCCATGTTAAGGATGGGAAAGGATGGGTATATATTGTTAGAATAAGACAAGAGACTGAGGAAATGAGTGTTAGAAACCTTATCCTTCATCACTTACCAATGTAAATTGCCCAATAAGATTTAATGCACATCTTCATTTCTGTATGGCTTGGAAGCTTTCTTTACCAGAAACAAGGTTTTGTTTCAAATGCATTAAGCTGTAAGTAATGGCTTACGATAGCATAGCCAATAACAGTACAAATTACAATTCTGAGAATTTTAGGCTGAACTTATATAGAAGTAGGTATGTTGCAAACATAGAAATTATCTATGATGTGGATACAAAGAGTTTTAATATAAAATATGGACATTCCTGGGGTTTGCGAAGGGGAGAATAAATGTACAATAAACTCTTCTACTGTAAGTCTGTAGCAAATTAACTAGGTAGCCTAGCCAAATAGTAAACAAATTGGGGAGGGCTTAAGAAGGATTGGGACGGAGGGAATGGGCCGTTCTCCTTTCTGTCTACAATTAGTCATGCATATTATTCTGTCAAGAAAGTTGTAATTTAGTCATTTTTAAAATGACATTTTTCACTGCATTGCATTGCATTAGCATTCCGTTTGTCAAATGCTTATTTAGAAAACTGCAAAAACTATCATACATTCAATGGAAGCCCACTCATGGCTTCAAGATCTCCTTCAATAAAAGCTAAACCTTGGCTGGGATGTTAGGATTATTTGCCAGCCACTTTTTCCAGAACTGGCACAGTTTCATTAATTTCTGCAGGAAAATAATACACAGAGAGAGGTGGGGAGGGAGGGAGAGAGAACCAGAGAATCTCTGGTTCCAATGAAATGGAAATCCTGCCAGCACAACATTTAATATAACTTGACCAGGTCTTCACGTTTTGCTTATGAACTGGCTGCTAATTGATGTAACAGACAGACTAATCAATATTATTGGGCATGTGAGCAAGATTCTTTGCTTTTCTCTTTCCTTAGCTTTTGTTTTTATTTTGTTTCCCCCTTTATTTCTGAAAATATAAAATGGTTACAATTTGCAATGCATTTGCACAAAATGCTAAGTCTAATTAATGTTAATTTTGGTTAAGGATTTTGCTGCTGCTATTGTTGTTATTATTATTATCTAGTCGTAACGTATTTTCGTAATATGCGTGCAGATCCATCTTTGATGTCTGGTGTATTATGCACCAGTATTTTGTCGGTTTGTATACGGAAATCCCACAAGATCTTGACCATCTGATTTTCGGTGACTTTTTCAGGCTGATGTTCCCACCAGTTTGTTGCTGTTTTGATATTATAATTTTTGCACAAATTCCAATGGATCATTTGTGCTACTGAATTGTGCCGCAATTTATAATCAGTCTGCGCGATTTTTTTACAGCAGCTGAGTATGTGATCAACAGTTTCATCAGCTTCTTTGCAAAGTCTGCATTTGGCATCATCAGAGGATTTTTCGATTTTGGCCTTAATGGCATTTGTGCAGATAGCTTGTTCTTGCGCAGCCAGGATTAGTGACTCTGTTTCTTTCTTTAATGTACCTGTTGTTAACCATAACCAAGTTTGTTCACTGTCCACTTTATCTTTTATTTTTTCCAGAAATTGGCCATGCAGTGCTTTGTTCTGCCAACTCTCCATTCTTGATTTTATCACATCTTTTCTATATTCTTGTTTCGTCTGTTGGGCCTTCAGTAGATTTTTGTTCTTTACTTCGATTAATAGATGTTCTTGACTTTCTTTTAAATAATCATCCAGTGCATGTTTTTCTTCTTCAACTGTTTGCTTCACCTGTAATAATACTCTGCCACCTGATTTTCGGGGCAGATACAGTCTATCAGTATCACCACGTGGATGTAAACTGTAGTGCATTGTCATTAGTTTCCTGGTTTTTCGGTCCAAAAGGTCCAAATCAGCTTGTGTCCAGTTAACTATACCAGCTGTGTATCTTATAACTGGTATTGCCCAGGTATTTATGGCCTTGATTGTATTTCCACCATTCAATTTAGATTTCAAAATCTTCCTAACTCTGTTGGTGTACTCTCGCCTGACAATAGTTTTTACTTCTCCATGCTTGATGTTATCCAACTGCAGAATGCCTAAATATTTGTAGGCTTCATTTTCTTTGCATTTAATTAATTGGCCATTGGGCATTTCAATTCCCTCACATGCAGTGATTTTGCCCCTTTTTATAGATATAGTGGCGCATTTTTCCATGCCAAACTGCATTGAAATATCGGTGCTGAATACTTGGACTGTGTTTGTCAATGATTGGATTTCTATTTCTGACTTTCCATAGAGTTTCAAATCATCCATATATAGTAAATGCGAATTTTTTTCAGCTTCTTTGGCTGTTTGGTAGCCTAATTTCATTTTTTTTAAGATTACTGATAGTGGGATCATTGTGATGATGAAGAGAAGAGGTGAAAGTGAATCACCCTGGAAAATTCCTCGCTTGATATTAACCATTCCGTAGATCTCATTCCCTACTGCCAACTCAGTTCTCCATTGTTTCATCGCCTTTTCAGTAAAGGATGTAATATTTTTGCTAAAGCAAGTTGTTTCTAAGCATTTTATGATCCAACTATGTGGCAGTGAGTCAAATGCCTTTTTGTAATCAATCCAGACCATATTCAAGTTCGTTTTTCTGTTCTTACAATTTTCTAATATCATTTTATCAGTTAGAAGCTGATCTTTTGTGCCCCTGCTCCTTCTTTTGTTGCCTTTTTGCTCTACTGGCAAGATGTTGTTTGTTTCCAAATAATCCATCATGTTATCTGCAATAATGCCTGTGAGTAATTTGAAGGTTGTTGGCAAGCATGTTATTGGTCTGTAGTTTTCAGGTGTTGTTCCTTTAGTTGCATCTTTCTGAATCAAGTATGTTTTTCCAGTTGTCAACCATTATTATTATTATTAAATTGTATCACAGCGGCCAGTTGTTTCGCTGGATTTGGCATTGGTTACTAGTCGGGCCCCACCCAGGGGCCTAGGACGTTGTAACGTATTTTCGTAATATGCGTGCAGATCCAAGCAGTGCGGCTTTTTGCATTTGACTGATGGTGATTTTGCCAATTTTTAACTGTTTTAAATGTAATTCCAGTGCTTTTGGAATAGCACCCAGTGTGCCAATTACCACTGGAATTACCACTGCTGGTTTGTGCCATAGTTGTTGAATTTCGATTTTTAAGTCCTGGTATTTTGCGATTTTTTCATGTTCTTTCTCAGCAACCCTGCTTTCACCTGGTATTGCGATGTCTATGATTGTGACCTTATTTTTCTCAACCAGTGTGATGTCTGGTGTATTATGCGCCAGTATTTTGTCCGTTTGTATACGGAAATCCCACAAGATCTTGACCATCTGGTTTTCGGTGACTTTTTCAGGCTGACATTCCCACCAGTTTGTTGCTGTTTTAATATTATAATTTTTGCACAAATTCCAATGGATCATTTGTGCTACTGAATTGTGCCGCAATTTATAATCAGTCTGCACGATTTTTTTTACAGCAGCTGAGTATGTGATCAACAGTTTCCATCAGCTTCTTTGCAAAGTCTATTATTATTATTATTATTATTATTATTATTATTATTATTATTAATATTAATATCCTTTATGTATAATCCAAAGGGATTGGTAGTCTTCCTTACATGGGTACCATTCGATATTCATATCCAATTATACTCATCATAACACTACACATTGTATACATTAGTAACATTATCAGTTATTTATTTAAGCTATATCTATTAACAATAAATTTCACTGTTTAACTAGTTTTAAATTATATTCTTCCATCTATCAACCTGTATTTTTCCAATAGCAAAACAATCTCATATTTTCTGCCGTTTGTGGTGCCAATCCTCTAATCATCTTCTTGATCAGCTTTGTATGGACTTCTCTTAGCAACTCCTTCCTTGTAAGATCTCTCATATAATCTTGATGCCCTCTTTCTGTTTCCTTATTCAGCTTGTCTTTGATTGTCAGCAGTGTTATCAATACTTTTGCTAATAGAATTTTTTTCTTTAAGTCCATAGATTCTTTAATTTTTTTCTTCTTCTATATCCTGCTCTCTGGAATAGATTTCCTCTCCATTTACTTCCTCTTTCAGTACTCCATTCTTTCAAGAACAAACCAATTACCATCAATATCAGCAGGTTTAATCTCTTTATATTCATTTTCCGCTTAGGTTTTTTGAGTTTCAATCACTCTGTCCTGCATTTGATAAACATCCTCATTTTTTTCATCATATTTTATTGTTATGTGCTCTAAGTATTCCAATTTTTCCTCTATTCTTTCATATATATTTGATAATTTCTGTATATCTGAAAGTATCTTTTGCAAATTTGAGACTTCTATTTTCTTTTGAAGTTGTACAATTCTAACAAACACAGCTGCTCTAGCTTGGAAGGTTAATAAGATTAAAGCATAGATTCATAAAGGATGTTGTTTCCACTTCAAAGGGCCATCTGTGTGCTTCGCTTCTTATCACTCTCTGTAGTCATGCAATAAAACTTTGTGGTGCCAAGTCAAAAATAATCCATGAAAGAACAAAAACCTCCCAGCCTCCGAGCAGCAGTAACACTGTTAAAACATTTTCTTTTGTATCTTTTTTGTATTTCAAGTTAGAAAAAGGAGTCCAATCTTTAAATGAATTAGAAAAATACCCACAGAAATGAAAGAGGAAAACTTTAGCCTATAGATTACAGAGAATCATAAAAAAAGATCCATCCATTTCGAAAGGCTTGCATAAATTCCATCCATGAAGATAGTATTTAGAAAGTAAGACAACCACTGTCCAAAACCATTCCAAATTTAATTCCGCCGCTTGACTCTTCTATTCTTCAATTTAAATTATTTTTTAAGTTTTTATTTGTTTGTTGCCAATGCTTTTCTCAAAGTCATGTATCCACTTTGCTTCCTTGTTGTAGTCCTTTGCATTTTCCCACAATTCTTTCCAGAATTCAACTGTGGCCTGTTTTTCTGGTTTTTCACTTTTGGTGTCACCATTCACATTAAGACTTTGATAAAAATGCCGTTGGTCTGATCGAAATTGCTGATTTTGTTTATATTGGATGATTTGTGCCTCATATCTTTCAATTTTTCTAGCTGTTGCTGTTATCTGCTGTTTTACAATCTCTACAGCTTCATTGATGTTTCTTGTATCCAATCTATATCTTCTGATTAGCCGATCTATGATTTTGTTGTTTTTAAGCCGTTGCTCATGCATGTTCTTTAAGTTACTAGCATCTGCCCTTAATTTTTTGATTTTTTGTTCTAAACGGATTTTCCACTTTGGCTTTGATGCTTTTTCTGTTGTGTGACTAGGTACTTTAATTTTAATGCCTAGTTCATTAGTGACTATTACAGCTGCGCTGTACATTAACTGGTTTGTTTCCAAGATGGATCCCGGTTCAATTGTTGAAAACACTGCATTAACCATTTTCATGATAGGCGCCAAAATTTTCTTAGGCACAGTTTTTAGTGATGGTAAATGTTGCCTTTCCTCATTAAGCAGAAAATGCTCCATGATCTTATCCTTCAATTCTTTTTGTTTTTGAGTTAGTTCATCAGTTGGTTCAGTGATAACTGGTTCTAGTGGTGGTGATGTTATTTCCTCCCCGAGAGCTTCTTCTGGGAGTTCTACTATAATGTCTTTAGTTGTGTCTTGAATATCAGTTATTTCCGCTTGTGATATTGTTTTTTGGGTTTTGCAATTTGCCTGAATTTCCTCATGTTCAACTTCACTAAACACTTTATTCCGTATAATAAATCGCCTTTGATCTGCTAGTCGTTGTTCACTAACATTTGAATCTGGATATTGTTGTTTCCATAATTCATACATTCACTTTAAATAGCCTCTTTTTTCTGGCTCTGAGTTGTAGTAACAGGCCATTATGGCACGGTTTTCATCTGCACTATATTTTTGTCGTTTTGTTGGCTGGTCCACTTGTAGCCCACTTGTCGACGGATGTCCAGGGACCCCAACATCCGCCGTGGCCCTTGTTAACCCGTGCGACGACCGATGCGGTATGGAATTCTTATTTGTTTTTTTCACCATATTGTATGGGTTGGCGGGGTTTTTTTTACGGGACCAGATGCCAACCTGACCCCAACCCTCCTCCTTTCTCATCCGGGCTTGGGACCAGCAACGGCGGAGTTTTTATTATTATTGTTGTTGTTGTTATTGTTGTTGTTGTTGTTGTTGTTGTTGTTGTTGTTATTATTATTATTATTATTATTATTATTATTATTATTATTATTATTATTATACAATTGTATCACAGCGGCCAGTTGTTTCGCCGGATTTGGCATTGGTTACTAGTCGGGCCCCGTCCAGGGGCCTAGGACGTCGTAACGTATTTTCGTAATATGCGTGCAGATCCAAGCAGTGCGGCTTTTTGCATTTGACTCATGGTGATTTTGTCAATTTTTAACTGTTTTAAATGTGATTCCAGTGCTTTTGGGATAGCACCCAGTGTGCCAATTACCACTGGAATTACCACTGCTGGTTTGTGCCATAGTCGTTGAATTTCGATTTTTAAGTCCTGGTATCTTGCGATTTTTTCATGTTCCTTCTCGGCGACCCTGCTATCACCTGGTATTGCGATGTCTATGATTGTGACCTTATTTTTCTCAACCAGTGTGATGTCTGGTGTATTATGCGCCAGTATTTTGTCAGTTTGTATACGGAAATCCCACAAGATCTTGACCATCTGATTTTCGGTGACTTTTTCAGGCTGATGTTCCCACCAGTTTGTTGCTGTTTTAATATTATAATTTTTGCACAAATTCCAATGGATCATTTGTGCTACTGAATTGTGCCGCAATTTATAATCAGTCTGTGCAATTTTTTTACAGCAGCTGAGTATGTGATCAACAGTTTCATCAGCTTCTTTGCAAAGTCTGCATTTGGCATCATCAGAGGATTTTTCGATTTTGGCCTTAATGGCATTTGTGCGGATAGCTTGTTCTTGCGCAGCCAGGATTAGTGACTCTGTTTCTTTCTTTAATGTACCTGTTGTTAACCATAACCAAGTTTGTTCACTGTCCACTTTATCTTTTATTTTTTCCAGAAATTGGCCATGCAGTGCTTTGTTCTGCCAACTCTCCATTCTTGATTTTATCACATCTTTTCTATATTCTTGTTTCGTCTGTTGGGCCTTCAGTAGATTTTTGTTCTTTACTTCGATTAATAGATGTTCTTGACTTTCTTTTAAATAATCAGCCAGTGCATGTTTTTCTTCTTCAACTGTTTGTTTCACTTGTAATAATCCTCTGCCACCTGATTTTCGGGGCAGATACAGTCTATCAGTATCACCACGTGGATGTAAACTGTAGTGCATTGTCATTAGTTTCCTGGTTTTTCGGTCCAAAATTATTATTATTATTATTATTATTATTATTATTATTATTATTATTATTATTATTATACAATTGTATCACAGCGGCCAGTTGTTTCGCCGGATTTGGCATTGATTACTAGTCGGGCCCCACCCAGGGGCCTAGGACGTCGTAACGTATTTTCGTAATATGCGTGCAGATCCAAGCAGTGTGGCTTTTTGCATTTGAGTGATGGTGATTTTGTCAATTTTTAACTGTTTTAAATGTAATTCCAGTGCTTTTGGAATAGCACCCAGTGTGCCAATGACCACTGGAATTATTATTATTATACAATTGTATCACAGCGGCCAGTTGTTTCGCCGGATTTGGCATTGGTTACTAGTCGGGCCCCACCCAGGGGCCTAGGACGTTGTAACGTATTTTCGTAATATGCGTGCAGATCCACGCAGTGCGGCTTTTTGCATTTGACTGATGGTGATTTTGTCAATTTTTAACTGTTTTAAATGTAATTCCAGTGCTTTTGGAATAGCACCCAGTGTGCCAATTACCACTGGAATTACCACTGCTGGTTTGTGCCATAGTATTATTATTATTATTATTATTATTATTATTATTATTATTATTATTATTATTATTATTATTATTATTGCTAGATTAGCAAGGTATGAGATCTACTGAGCTAGCTATTGGTATAGTTTAATGTATGAACCCAGAACACTGGTGAGTTCTGTAAGCAGTATCTGCCAGCCATACAAAAATGTCCAGTATTCTGTTCTCATACCAGCCCATACCAGTGGGAAGCTCTGAGAGACTCATAGCATAGCAAAAATACAACAGTATCTTCTTGCTCAAGTTTTTCAGCATTTGGCATTCAGAAATACATATATCTTGTAACAAGAATACAATAACATCTGATTGCAGGATCCAATCTGAGTCAGTCACTGGGGCAAGAGGTTTACTTGGACTTGTGCGAGAGCCCATCCTCAGGGAACTTCTCTCTCTCTAAAATGTATGTACTGGGCTGTTCTAGGCATAGTATTTATCTAGTGCCTGGATGCGTGTGGCTTTTAGTTATTAATTGGGATATTGATGGTCGGCTATTAAGTCATTGGTTGTTATTTCCTTGTGCTGCCATACTGGAGTCCAAGTGACTGACTCAGATTGGATCCTGCAACATTTTCCCTGTACATTTGCATTTGCCTTCATTTATAACGTCTGATTACCTCATTTTCCATGACTGGCATTATCTACTTATAATGGCTATCCACCACTTTCATAGCAAGCTCAAAAATAGTAAATAGCAAACTTGAAAATAGAAAATCTGTATAGGTAGATGTTTTTACATACAATAGGAAAATCTCTGAAAATATAAAAATCGTTGATAGGCCAGGTTTCTTTTGAGAAGCAAAACCAATTAAAATTTCACTGAGTAAGTATGTGCTTTAGATCTCACACAGCATTAAAGGGAATTTTTAAAAGATGAGAAGAGTCTACTGTCAGGAAAATTTCAAACAAAGATAATTCATGTGAAATTATTGCAGATACATTCTCCTTTTCAGAAGAAAAAAAACTTGAATGTGATTTAAAATGTACATCTAAACAGATCAGTATTTCTTTAGATAAGAGTATAAGAGTCATTTTGTTATTTATTTAGCCAGAATTATTTAAAACTTGCTGAAATTGTTAAAGCTAAAAAATACTATAAAATATGGTAATAATTAGTGTGGCTGAAGATCTAACAAGTGTGCTGTATATCCCATGTGTATGATGCTTGCATAGAGAATTGGAAATCTCTTTCTAAATGTACAGAACAGAAATGAATCATGTAGGGGGAAAAGGAATTATTGTTGATGTTGGCTGTATAGTCCTCCAGGTTTGTAGACTGGATTTTGCATTTTTATCCACCTTTTGAGTCCTTTCCATAGCTATGGATAGGCACTTGTTGTTTAATTGTGTTAAAGGCATTGTTGCAGGATGTAAGCTGTAAAATGTGCCTTTTGCAACTGACTGATGGAGATTTTGTCAATACTAATAATAGACAGGTAGTGGTCCAGATGTTTTCAGATTGAATCCAAACACCTATTACTATTGATATTATCTTTGCTGGCTTTTCTTTGTTACAATTGTTCTACTTCAATTTGCAGATCTTTCTATTTTATTATTTTCTTCAGTTCTTTTTTTTTCTGTTGCCGATTCCAGATACTGCAGCATCTACAATCCATACTTTTTTGTCTTTTTCATGAATAATGTTTAAGTCTGGGGTATTATGTGATAGATGCTTGCCTGCTTGGCAATAAATGGGTGCAGACCAGTCAGAGGTTTCAACCAAAATTTTGCAGTTCATCTTTACCTTTACCTTTACCAATTGTTCAGCTTCCTTGTCCTTTCCCCCTTCATTTCTGTTATCTGTTACAAGTTCTTTCATATTCTTTTTTATTCTTATCTATCTCCATTATCTAGCCTGCATTTTTGTATTTCTTTGAGTTGTCCTACAGCTGAATCCAGAACTGCACTAATTTTTTTTCTTTGTCACATGTTGACTGGTTCATTGCAGTTTTTCCATTGATGCATTGGTAGAAATGTTACTGATACAACTGAAACTGGAGATTTTGCCTTTAGCATGCAATTTGAGCTTTGTGTCTACTGATCTCCTTTGCTAGGGTGCTTATTTGCTGTTTTATTATTTCCAATGCTTCCTTGATCTTCCTTGTCTCTAGCTATATTTCTTCATATGATATTATTTAGTTTTCTTGTTCTCCAGTTTCTTTTCTTTCATCTGTCCTAGCTTGTTTGCATCCAATCTTAGCATGCTGATTTTATTTTTCAACCTGATCTTTCATTTTGATGGTGCACTGTTTGGCTTTTTTCTTGTTTGTTGATTTTGCCTCCAAAATATTCGGTTATAACTGCAGCTGTGCAATACATTAGTCGGTCTGCTTCTTGTAATGATCTAGTATTTATATTTGATATTATAGTATTAGCATCTTTTAAAACTGGTGCTAGTTATTTTTTTTGAACAAGGTTCAATGCAGGCAATCTTATTCTGTAATTTTTGTGCTGTCCTAGATGCTCAATTATTCTTTGTTTCATCTTCTTTTTGAGTTAGAGAGATTTGTTCTTTCTGGGGAGAAGGCAGAAGAGAGGATGCCCTGATGAATGAAAATGATTCAATAGCCATGTTGACTTCCTCTACTGCTGACTCTCCTGATTTGCCTCTGAGCTACTTCTAGAAAAGCTTTGGTTTCTTTGTCCTGGGTATATCTTTGCAGTTCTTTTCATTCTGCTTCAGTGAATACTTTATTTTGTATTATTAATTGACATTGATCTGCTAGCCTCTATTCTGTTATTTCTGATTCTGGATGTTATTTTCCTAGTGCTGAGTCTTGTAGTCCATTTGTCACCAGATGTCTAAGAACTGCAATGCCTAGCATGGTCTAATTAATGGTGGTGATGACCAATCCAGTATGACTATGTCTCATCCTATTTTTAGAATAGAATACTTGATTGGCCACCTGTGATTAGAATTTGGTCTCTGGTGCATAAGCTCACAGTGTACATACAAACAACAAAGTAATATAATTATAAGATGATCATAGAATCATATTTTTATGGGAGAAACACTCTTTTCCTAGTTCTTCGGTTGAGACCTGTCTGGCATAGCTCTCATCTTCCTCAGGGCATACAAGTTGTACAACCACATCAAGATAGTGCTATTATTTTTATATATAACAACATGAAGTCACAGCTGGCAGTTCTTTAGCTGGGATTGGCTTTCATTCACATTGAGTTCTTCCAAGAACATAGGATGCCATAATATCTTGGCATAGTATATGGGTATTTGTAAGCAGTGTGTGGCTTTTCATAACAGGCAGATGGAAAGATTTTCCAAGCGCTGTCCAAGATTTTTTGTATTGCACCTAGGGATTGCCAATAACCAGTAGAACAGCACTGCCAGTTTATGCCATTATCTTTTTGTATCACCACAATACAAAAAAGATGTTGAGATTCTAGAAAGAGTGCAGAGAAGAGCAACAAAGATGATTAGGGGACTGGGGGATAAAATGTATGATGAACGGTTACAGGTCCCTTTCAATTCTGTTGTACTGTTACAGTTACAGTAAGAACTTCAATTTTCAGAATTTAATACTACAAAGATAACAATTCTTTATTCTACTACCCCTTGGTATTTCTCTACCAATTATCCTCACTTTCTTCTCTTCAACATAGTTAAATCGGATGTGTTATGTGCCAAGAATTTATCAGTTTGTATTCCAAAATCTCACAATATTTTTACCTACACCTTTACCAATCAACTACTCTCTCAACTATATAGTGCATCCATTTTTTTTTTATTACTGGCACATAATAATTTCCTCAAATGTTCCAGTGAATCATTTTGGTGACTGTGTGATGTTGTTGTTTACATTCAGTTTGAGCAATCCTCTTGCATGAACTAAGTATATGATTTACTGTTTCTTCTGTTCTTTGAATAATGTGCAAATCAATTGGATGATTAATAAAGAATATTGGTAGCTCAGGGTGTGTGGGGCCCTTGGTGCTCTCTGAGCTTGCTTGTTTTCTTGCAGAAGTTTCATTTCCCAAACTAGGTAACACCATCAGTGTTAGTAAAAGGTGCTGTTTGTGGTCAGTTTATATTCTGGTGATTTGCCTGTCAATATTGGTGAGGGTGGTCATAGAGATTTTTTGATGATTTTTCAATTCTGCCCTTAATTATATTAGTTCGAACAACTTGCAATTGAGAAGCCAAACTCAAGTTTTCAGATTTTTTAAAATGTTCCAGTTCGCCCTCTTCCTTTCAATCTTTTATAGAAATTGACTGAGTAATTCTTTTCCTTACCAGTATTCTATTTGCGCTTTTATTACATTATTTCAATATTCACATTCAGTTAGTTCTAATTTTTAACTAGCATTAATGTTTGTCTTATTGGCCAGTTCAGGCTTTTCTTCTTCAACAGTTTGTTTGACTTGAAATCAACCTCAGCCTCCACTTCTGTAAAGCAAGTAAAAAGATAAAGATCAAGGTTTCCCTGGTCCAGCTATCTTTGACTCTAGGGGGTAGTGCTCATCTCTGTTTCTTAGCCAAGGGAGTCAGCATTGTCCACAGACATTCCCATGGTCATGTGGCTGGCATGTTGAGGCATATGAAATGCTATTACCTTTCCACCAAAGTGGTACCTATTTATCGACTTGCATTTGCATGCTTTCGAACTGCAGAGTGGACAAAAGGTGGGGAAGTAACAGGAGCTCAGCCCATCACACAGTGCTAGAGTCTCGAACTTGGGCTGTCAGCTTTCCAGATGACAAGCTCAGTGTCTTTAACATATATCTATATTCATTATATATAAAGTATAATCTATAAATATTACTATGTGTATAATGCATAGTGAATAGTCATCAGTTTTCTTCTTTTTTGGACCAAACTGTTCAGATTAGTTTGTGTCAGTTAATAATTCCAGTAGTGTATTGTATAACAGGTATAGCCCAGGTATTGGTGGATTTGATGATGCTTCCATGAATCAATTTTGCCTATAGCAGTTTTCTCATTCTTTGGATGAATTCTTTACTAATCACATTTTTAATGTACCAATTAAAAATTATCCACTTTTTAAATGCCAGGATAGTTATAGACTTTATCCTGATGGCATCTGATGGTTGTCATTCAGTATTTCAGTTCCATTCCATTTCTGATTTTACTCTGGTTTATTGCTTATGTAACACATTTTAATCCAAATTTATTATATGTTAATTATTATATATTAATTAAATTTTATTAATTTCAACTATTATTACTTAAATATATTGGCCATCCACCTCGATTGGATTCCTGCAATCTGACTTTCCCAGTCCTCTTTACGTTTGAGAAAAGATGGATACAGGAAATAGGGTTAGAGGAAGAGGAGAATGTGTGTGTGTGAGGGAGTGTGTGCGTTAGCCTAGACAACACCATGAATGAATGAACTCCAGTTTAGGGGACTAACTTTTGGAAACAACCAGACTGGCATATTCTTGAGAAAAAAATAGAATGTTCCAGACGTCTCCAGATAATAAAGCTTTGTCAGACCAATTCTTGAATCTAGCTCATCCACCTGGAATCCACACTATATATCGGACATTAACACGATTGAGCAGGTGCAGAGGTATTTCACAAGAAGACTGCAGGCTTGAAATTTTGGCCTTGGACAATCTGGAACTGTGCCACCTGTGGTCCAATCTAAGCATAGTACAAAAATTGTCTGCTGCAACTTCTTACCTGTCAATGACTTCTTCAGCTTCAATCAAAATAATACACAGGCAGATAATGGATTCAAACTCAAGGTAAACTGCCTCAAACTCAATTGCAGAAAATACGACTTCAGTATCAGATTGATCAATACCTGAAATGCTCTAACCGACTCTGTTGTTACAGCCTGAAATCTTCCAAACTTCAACCTCAAACTGTCTACCATGGACCTCACCCAGTTCCTAAGAGGTCCGGAAAGGGGGTGTGCATAAGTGCACCATCATGTCTACTGTCCCTGTCTTATTGTTCCCATTTATCTGTATTTACTTCCTTTGTTCATGTTTATGTTCACACTTTTATCTGCTATCTTGTACATGTTTGACAAACAAACAAATAAAATAAATAAATAAAATAATTTAATTCTGGAATAGGCTTTGAACATAGCAACCTAATATCACTCTTGTACAACAAGATTCTACATAATCGTTTGGCTGCAGTATCTTTTAATACACAATATAGGAGTTGAAGAGACATACACTGAAATATTATAAAAACAAATAATAAAGGTTGGCGTGGTTGCTTTCTTTTTACTGTTTGTCACAAAGAGGAAGAGAGACAAAGACAAATAGACCCACAGAGAGAGGGAGAAAGAGGTATGAATAGGTAGTGATTTGTCCTAAGAAACCACTCTATTTTTAGCAGTATTACCATGTTAAAAATTGGAACACTTCTGGTTGATATTTTATTTAGAATGTAAGCTCTCTTGATACTTCCTAGATCATCATCTGACATTTTACTAATTATATAAAATGTATTATGCTTTGCTGACTTTTCCTGGAGGATGTTTTAAAGGTTGTTAGTGTGGAATCTTTGCCCATAAAACCAAAATAAAACACAAACCAAAGAAACCTGGGTTAAGCAAAGGATTTCCAGAGAATTGTAGTGTACATCTATTGTGGTGTGCTAAGCAAAGTATGTTCAGAAAAAATGCATTTCTGTAAATCAATTGAGCAATGCAAGATGTCACAAAACATGGCATCAAGCCAGTGTGGCAGATAATTAATCTAGCACAAATCTTTAGGATTGAGTTGTAGTAGATTTCATATTTACCTATTTTCATATACACAATTATTTCACCTCCTTAAACTTTTGAATTTCATCAAAGATATAGCAAAATTTAATGAAGTGAAATGTGCATGTAGTGATGATAGTACAGAATAACTATTGTGATTGTTTTTAACCTTCTCCTCTACTGAAAATGTAAGTCACCATTCTTCCCAATTCAGAAATTGGACTGTAAAATACTACTAAAGTGATACTGCTATTAAAAAACTGAAAAATCTCATCACTAAATAGGATGTGTGTTTTAAAAGAAGTCTACTCCATCTATATATTACCAAATGTCATTATTGTATTTACTTCTGCGTACAATATTAACTTTAAAAAGTGCCTGCTATGGAATTACTCTGAAAACATCTAGTGCAGGAAAAATAGAAAATAAAACAGAAAGGCAATAACTATGAAATCCAGAAATTTCTAAGTGGCATGTGATGCTATTGCCATCTTGTGGCTTTTTAGAAATTATTCCTAGATGTGTCTAATTTCTTTCTTTCAAAGTTGATTCAAAGGTATTATTTTCTGCCCTAATACATTTCTTTTTAAAATGTGAGGTGATCTTATTTTTTTTCTAAACAACTGTTCTGTTCACATATAGTGTTACCTAAAATTATATTCTTTCATACATTTGTGATTCCAACAGCATCAGTGATGATTATTATAACATATTTGGTTTACAAACATAAATATTTGGAGAGAGAGAGAAAGAGAGAGAAGGAGAGAGGGAGAGAGGGAAGGAGAATTCACATAAATTTAATCTCACCGATGGATTTCATTAAAGCATTACATATTGTATACTAAAATCGAATGGACATAAAAAGTTTCCCATTTAGTTGAAATTGAATTGAATTGAAATCCATAAGATTATATGGATTTTTAATGAACCATATACAATCTAATCTGTGTTTCTTTTCTTTTCTTTCTAAAAGTGCCATATCTAAAGGAGTTCACATATAAGCATTTTAGGAGAACATATATTCAGTGGTGACATTCCCTAATATCTTTATCACTGTACTTTCCACTTATTGTTATTATTATTGTTGTTGTTGTTGTTATTGTTATTATACAATTGTATCACTGCGGCCAGTTGTTTCGCCAGATTTGGCATTGGTTACTAGTCGGGCCCCACCCAGGGGCCTAGGACATCGTAACGTATTTTCGTAATATGCGTGCAGATCCAAGCAGTGCGGCTTTTTGCATTTGACTCATGGTGATTTTGTCAATTTTTAACTGTTTTAAATGTAATTCCAGTGCTTTTGAAATAGCACCCAGTGTGTCAATTACCACTGGAATTACCACTGCTGGTTTGTGCCATAGTCGTTGAATTTCGATTTTTAAGTCCTGGTATTTTGCTATTTTTTCATGTCCTTTTTTGGCGACCCTGCTATCACCTGGTATTGCGATGTCTATAATTGTGACCTTATTTTTCTCAACCAGTGTGATGTCTGGTGTATTATGTGCCAGGATTTTGTCCGTTTGTATACGAAAATCCCACAAGATCTTGACCATCTGATTTTCGGTGACTTTTTCAGGCTGATGTTCCCACCAGTTTGTTGCTGTTTTAATATTATAATTTTTGCACAAATTCCAATGGATCATTTGTGCTACTGAATTGTGCCACAATTTATAATCAGTCTGCACAATTTTTTTATAGCAGCTGACTATGTGATCAACAGTTTCATCAGCTTCTTTGCAAAGTCTGCATTTGGCATCATCAGAGGATTTTTCGATTTTGGCCTTTAATGGCATTTATGCGGATAGCTTGTTCTTGCGCAGCCAGGATTAGTGACTCTGTTTCTTTCTTTAATGTACCTGTTGTTAACCATAACCAAGTTTTTTCACTGTCCACTTTATCTTTTATTTTTTCCAGAAATTGGCCATGCTTTGTTCTGCCAACTCTCCATTCTTGATTTTATCACATCTTTTCTGTATTCTTGTTTCATCTGTTGGACCTTCAGTAGATTTTTGTTCTTTACTTCGATTAATAGATGTTCTTGACTTTCTTTTAAATAATCAGCGAGTGCATGTTTTTCTTCTTCAACTATTTGCTTCACTGTTAATAATAATAATAATAATAATAATAATAATAATAATAATAATAATAATTTTTAGATTGTTAACATTGAAAATTTTTAATCCAAAATCCAAGTTCTTCAACACTTAGTACTTTTTAAGCAAACAGTATTTTTATTTAACATTAACAAGCAGTGTTATATAGGACACTATTAGACTTTGATGTGGACAATAAAGGGTTACAGATAGTACAGGAAATGGACTTTGAGAACAAAATTGAGGAAAATATGTCTTGTTCATTATGTGGGTGGAAATCTTATTTTTGTCCTCAGTAAAAATACAAGAAATGCAGCTTAAAATATTCCATAGATAGTATCACATCATGTGTGTACTTTCCCATAAGACAGAAAGTTATTTAATTTCATGTTGGAGACAATGTTAAGGTTAAAGCAATGTTCCCTCATTTAAAGTAAATGGATATACCATTAAAAGATCAAATATTTATGAAGCCGAACATTCACAGTTTTTCTTAATAGCAGCAAGACAACATACTCTGGATGGATATACATGCAATGAGAAGGCGGGGATCATTAAACTTTGTCCTTTATAGCTCTATATGCTGTGGTGCACAGAGCACTTTTACTTTTCCACTGAAGTGGAACCTATTTATCTACTTGCATTTGTATGCTTTTGAACTGCTAGGTTGGCAGGATCTGTGGCAAGAAGGGGAGCTCAACTTGTCACAAGGTGCTTATGTCTCGAACCTTCCAGTCGACAAGCTTCCAGTCTCAACCTTCTAGTCCAGTGGTAGTCAACCTGGTCCCTACCGTCCACTAGTGGGCATTCCAACTTTCATGGTGGGTGGTAGGGGTTTGCTGTAACTCTGCTTTATAAATTTTATAAAGTAAAGTTACTTCCCTACTTTATAAATCACCATTACTGTGGAACCTGTGGGTGGTTAGAAAATTTGACTACTAACAGAGATACAAAAGTGGGCGGTAGGTATAAAAAGGTGGACTACCCCGTTCTAGTCGAAAAGCCCAATGTCTTAACTGCTAGGCCAGCGGTGTGTGTGTGTGTGTGTGTGTGTGTGTGTGTGTGTGTGTTTATATTGTGTGGACAGATGACAGAGAAAGTGTGAGAGAGAAATACAGATATATATCCACACAATATAAATCAACACATGTAAATACACCATATAATAGTAACAATTAAAGTTAAATAAAAATTAAAATGCTTAATGCTTACAGAGAATGACTATATGATTAATTACATTTTTAGGATATTGCAACCAATGCAAGGATTGGTTATGTCATTTTTTTCAGTGTCACTGTAACTCCGAACAGTTACTAAAACAGTTGCTAAACAAATTGTATAAATCAAGGACTGTATTACTAAAATGGGAAATTACCAGGAAATCCCAGGCCTTTAAATTAAGAGAATTGATTAAAAAAAGTTTTTAAATGAAAAAGCAAGCAATTGTTTACTAGTTGATAGGAAAACACTGTATATTAACACTGTTCTAAGGAACACTGTAGAGATTTGTCCATGCATTTCACCAGGACTCAAGTTCAAAAAAGTTTTACTTCTTCTCTTTAATTATACATAACATATAATTCATTGGAGCAGCAGGATTCAAAAGCAACTTTTTGTGACAAAGACAAGAGCATCTTTAGTATGAACATTTACTCAAATATTTAAATTTTCAAAAGCTATAGATTACAAGATTTTCTTTTTCTTAGATCCTTTACAGCTGTTTGTTATATATAGTCTGTTTAGTCTAGCACTGACTCCAATTTAGATCTGTCAGAATCTTATTAACTGCATCTTTTGCAAATGTGTTCCCAGTCAGTGCAGCTTTTGTTAGTGTAAAGGTAGTTTCAAAATAAAATTATTATTTATATTAATAATAACTACAAATTAAAAAATAGTAGGAGCATAAATAGCATGTACACATATCCAATTATGTTCAGCTATTTCAGCCCGGCCTTGTCCAATTGTGAACTTCCAGATGTACTGAAACATTGATCTCCTGAATGTCAACATGTTGGCTGAGAATTCTAGGAGCTGAAATCCTGTCACATTTGGAGGGTGCTGGGTTGAAGTACCTGAAAATCATGTCAGCAACTCAAAATTCCGAAACAATAATTATGTTAAACTTGAAAGCAAGAAACAAATAAGGAAACTAAATTCTAATCTCAGGGTTCCTAGTAGTTGTCAGGTCATTTGACATCTCTATTAAGTAAGGACAAGTTGCTAGGGAAAGTTATATTTCAGAGGTCTCCTTATATCAAGGACAATGTACAGGGCGGGGCATAACCTTTTCCTAGGGGGTCACAGCAACACTTGTAATAACAACACAAATAATTCATACACGATTCGAAAGCCCATCAAAAACTGAGTTTTTGACACGATTTAATAGTCAGTATGACCACCATTAGCCCTTCGAACAGCATTCAAACGAGGTGGATAAGAACACAACAAATCTTCAAACAGTTCCGTTCGATTTTCAGGGCGGGGCATAACCTTTTCCTAGGGGGTCACAGCAAGATCGACAGCAGTTTACAACTTCCGCGACACCTCATTTTAAAGCCCATAAAAAACTGAATTGAATGAGCTATTAAATGTTAAATTTGTTTCGGTTGAAACTTTGAGAATGAATTTGGAAACTGTGTTGAAAAATCTGGAAAATCGAACGGAACTGTTTGAAGATTTGTTGTGTTCTTATCCACCTCGTTTGAATGCTGTTCGAAGGGCTAATGGTGGTCATACTGACTATTAAATCGTGTCAATAAACTCAGTTTTTGATGGGCTTTCGAATGGTGTATGAATTATTTGTGTTGTTATTACAAGTGTTGCTGTGACCCCCTAGGAAAAGGTTATGCCCCACCCTGTAGTTTAAAAAGCTAAGAAAAGAAGATAAGAAGAGCAAATTCTCTAGAGCACTCTGTCTGCCATTGATAGAGATGCTACGTAGTTACAGATATTCAAGATAGAGCTGACAATGACAAAATAAGGAGTAAGATGGATACTAAAGTTTGGATTTGAACTTGAATCAAGAGAAATAAGCTATTTTCATCTTGTCTGGGGGAAACAGACTGCATTGCAAGGTCAAATTTTGAATCAAATCATCAAGAGATTTTTGGCCATTTTAAACTTCTAAAAAGTGTTTTCTTTGGTTTAAATCACTGCTACCTGTAATATATAAATGACACTATTACAATTATTTTACCTGTACTTATATCAATTCTCTTTTGTTTTTGAAACATCTTTGGAATGTTTCTTCATATTGTGAATTATAAATTTTTGCTTTCACATTGTTTTACCTTCAAATTACGTTTCACTCACTTAATTCACAAACTGGATATTTTTTTCACTCATGAACTAATCAGCTTCTAACACCATAATCTGATCTTCCAAATTAGAATTTAAACAAGACTCAGGGTCAAATTTTGATTCCAAAACAAATCATGTTTTACTTTCAGAATGTAGAAGAACACAGGTTCAAATCCAGCTTCAAACACTACACCTCATTGGCTATTATTAGGCCCATTTTTTTTTCCACTGGGCTATCCCATATTTTGTTTGGTGTTAGAATAATTGGAGAAAAATCAAATACATCACCTGGACCTCCTGGGAGAAAGTCAGGAAATACGTAAGTGAATAGTCTGCATGTTGAAATATCTCCATGCATATTTGACCCTGTTGCTAAAAGAGAAGAAAGAGGACAAGGTATAAGCTCAAAGCTTATGCAGGTCTCTTTATGTAAGGAAGGAATAGGTAACAATGATCCATCATTCACTATTGAAAAGCAATTACCACCAGCTCTACCCAATACACTCACCAGTAAAGAATATGAATTACTGTAATTCAGTACCATCTTGAAAATTGCACACTGTCTCTACTTGATGTAGAGATCATCATTTCCTATTATATCTGAATCAAGCCATTATGAAGAACATCTTACACTTTATTTGCATTGTTCTCCCTCATAAATTTTGCATAGTGTGTTCAGATTTTAATCACAGTGTGACTGGCATCAAATGACTACAGAAATTAGCTCTGCTTTACATTCTGCCCTTGGTAGATTATAGCATTCTAAATCAAGCAAGGATCTGAAAGAATCAGAAGTCCTAAGGTATACCTGTTGGATGAAGACCCAAGCAAACGTATCCCTCATGTAAGGTGACATGTGAGATATGTTAAAAAGGGGGGGAAATTATTCTGTCTCAGCTTTTGAGATTGATTCAGACCAATACATAATAGTAGAGCTGTGCAACCTTCAAAAATTAGTCAGAAGTGTTTCGAATTTCAAATGAGCACAGCATCTCTCTGCTACTCATTAAAGCAGCTTATTACTTTTAGGCTCCCACCAGAAACTGGAAAAAAAATATAGCTGCTTTAACAATCACCTTGTTAAAGTACTTTTTATAGTACCCACAATTTTTAATATCATATATGAATTTGAAAGTCTCAGGCTTCTTTAGTAAACAGTAAAAGTGGTCCACTTATCTGAAGCCTTTCTGTTAAATTATTTGGAAAGCCTACATTTGAATTATAATATAGTATCATGCCCAAGAGATGTTCTGTTCAAAAATATTGCCAAGCTGTTTTAAAGTCACAATAAAATGTAAGATTTTCTTTTATTTTCTTAATGATTGCTTCCTTATATTTAAAGGTAAAACCATTAGTTCCCTCACTCTCCTAAATCAAGAAAACTTTCCCCCAGGAGCTCATTCTTTTTGTTGTGTTGTATTGTAATATGCAGCTTCCCCAACCCACCAACCATACATCACCATGGTGGGGGGTGAACAGTATAAGTCTATTCTACTGGCCAACATGGCTCTGGCCTGGAGAAGGAACTGATGATGTACTCCACTTTTCTCCACCAAAAACTTTATGGATCAACTCAAGATATGGTACCAAGTAGTGAATCCCCCTGGCTGGGCAGCACCAATAAAGCTACAGGGGAAGAGCAAAGAGACTATCATAGTAGCAAAAACATCCATGATGTGAAAAGGGTGAAAGGTCTCCAGCTATTGACACAGTTCCTAGTGAAAAGAGATCTCTCACACTATTCAAAGTTCTTCAAATTAGGAACATGGAATGTCAATGGCTTAAATCTAGGAAAGCAATGAAATGAATAGGCTCGACATTGATTTACTATGCATCAGTAAATGTTTGTTTATGTGTGTTTATGTTTATTTCATTTGTATGCCGCCCTTTTCCCCCGAGGGGGACTCAGGGTGGCTCACAACTCAAAACAAGGGAAGGGGGGATACAAACAATTTGACAACAACACAAAACAATACATAATTTAAAAGCGCAACAATCATACCATTCGAGATAGGGGCACGGTTCTTTAGCCCCAGGCCTGTTGGAACAGCCAGGTTTTAAGGGCTTTGTGGAAGGCCTGGAGGGTGGTAAAGTTCATTAGACTAGCTGTGCCTTCTTCAAATCTGATAGTCATCTATACTACTCTGGCAATGATACCATCAGAAGAAGAGGAATGGGTTTTCATACCACAAAAAAGTGAGCAGAACCTGTTCTGTCCCATGATTCTAATGAATATGCAGACCCGTGGCTGTCTGCCACGACTAATGAAGGAGATAACGCCACCTCTTGGCTAGGAGCCTAGAACGCTATCTTCAAGAAACCAAGATTAGACTTACGGAATGCTTTGTCAACGGCTAGTAAAGTGGACTGTTGTTTCCTGCAAAGATTCCCCTCCCGTCGCTCCACCTATAAGCTCTTTGGGAGGGAGTCACAACAGTAGCCACCTGTCCCTTCTCCACAGCTGCTCCCTTCTCTTCTCAGCTCTACGCACACAAATATCAGGGACAACCTCCCTCTGTTCCTCTTCACTGCTCCCTGACTCAGATGCCACCTGATGGCCAACAGGCCTTAGTCCCTGCTCTGACTCCAAACACCCTTCAGAGTCTTCTTCATCCTCCAGAGCAGCAGTCCCATAATGTTCATTGCTGTCAAAGTCCACCAACAGCTCAGCCGGCCGCTGGGCCACAACAGAACCAGTCAGTGTAGGATAATGGCAATACGTATTAATGGAAAACCATCAACATGACAATTCTGCAAGTTTATACTCCCACTGCACTCAGCAGTAGAGAACATCAAAGAACTCTATGCTGAAATTCAGGAAATTCTAAAACAAACACCAAAGAAAGATATTATCTATATTATTGCAGATTTCAATGCAAAAGTGGGAAAAATGAAAGAAATAGGGATCACAGGCAAGTTTGGCCTTGGTGAATGAAATAAGAACATCTGATTCAAGTATGCCACAGGCAGCAACATAATGAACATGTGGCTTGAACAACTCAAGCAGTGATTATATACTTGGACTTCACCAAATGCAGAATATCAAAACCAAATTAACTACATATTGTGCCAAAAGAAGTGGAAAAGTTCCATCCTTGCCATGAAAACATTCCCTGGTGCAGACTGGGGGTCAGACGATGAAGTGTTGGCTGCCAAGTAGAATGCTGTAGTGTCAAACACCCATGATTTAGAAATTTGACTTTGAGAAGATCCCCCCGGCATACTGTATGCAGTTGAAGTTAAGAACAGATTTGAACTGCTCAACTTCACAGAAAGAAAACCAGATGATCTATGAGAGGAAATAAAAACAACCATCACTGATCACTGAAAGCTAGTCCAAGAACATATTACATACAAAAAACAACAAAACTGGCTAGATGGATATCAGAAGCTACAGTAGAGATTGCAGAAGAGAAAGGGAAAACAAAAGCTGTTGGTGATAGGCAAGAAATGCAAAAACTAAATGCAAAATTCCAGAGAGAGTCAAGAAAGGATAAAGAAAAGTACTGGATTAAGCAATATAAGAAACTGGAGCACATAGCCATGAGAGATCATACAATAGAGTATTTCATTTATGTGAAGAAAACTAGAAACCTTTTTATGGCAAGAAAGGCTATGGTCAGAAGATATAATGGCAGGAATTGCATGACCAACAAGCAACGAGAAAAAGATGACAAGAATACACAGAACAACTTTACACAAACAAAAAACAAGAGGCCATAAGAGGAGAAGTTGACCTACCAGAAATGGAGCAAGATATCCTGGAGGAGGAAGTACTGGGCAGTCAACCAGTTGCCTAACTGCAAAGCCACAGGAGTTGATGGAATTCCTATTGAGTTGCTGAGACCACTGCCAACAAAAGCACTGACTGTGCTTTGCCAAAGTAATGTATATGGAAGGCTGGAATTTGCCAAAGAAAGGTAGTATGAAGGACTATTCCAACTACTGAACTATAGCCTTGATATCACACATGAATGAAATTATCTTGAAGATAATCCAACAGTGCTTGAATTGCCAACAGAGAACTGCCCAATATATAAGCAGGATTTCAGAAAGAGGAACACATGATCATGTTGTCAATCTACGTTCAATGATGGAAAAAGCAAAAGATCTCTACATGTGCTTCATTGATTACACAAAAGTATTTGACTATGTTGACCATGACAAGCTCTGGAACTTCCTTAAAGGACTGTGAGCATCACAACACCACATCCAGCTCATTCAGTCATTATACTCTGATTCGGCAGTCACTATAATAATGAAATATGGAGGCACAAAATGGTTCAGAATTGGAAAAGGTATTTGACAAGGTTGCTTCTTGTCTCCCACACTATCCAACAAATACACAGAAACATGAGAAATGCATATTTGGAGGAATCTATCATTGGGGTTAAAATTTGTGGTAGTAATATCAACAATCTCCAATATATTGATGCAACATTGCTTGGAGAAAGCAAGGAGGATCCGGAGTGGTTAATACTCAAAGTCAAAGATGAAAGTGAAAAATTTGGACTGCACCTTAACATCAAGGAAACAAAGATAATGACAACTGCAGAGAACACACAGGTCAGAACACACAAGCAGATCAACAACGAGACTATTAAAACAATAAAGAAATTCATCTTTCAGGACTCTAAAATTGATCAAAGTGGTGAGAGCAGCCCTGTGATTAGAAGATGTATAGCACTTGAAAAAAACTGCAATGTCTGGCATAAATAACATCCAGAAGAGTAAACACATGAGCCTCACAAGCAAATGCAGTTTAGTTAACGTAATATTTTTTCCAATTGCTACTTATGCCTGTGAAACCCAGATTCTGAAAAAGGCAATGGTGGTGGACGCAACTATTACACATCCCATGGACTACAACAATAGCTTCATTTGAAGCCAAGATCACCAAACAGAGACTGTCATACTTTAATCATGTAGGTAGGTAGGTAGGTAGGTAGGTAGGTAGGTAGGTAGGTAGGTAGGTAGGTGGGTGGGTGGGTGGGTGGGTGGGTGGGGTGGATGGATGAATAGATAGATAGATAGATAGATAGATAGATAGATAGATAGATAGATGATAGATAGATAGATAGATAGATAGATAGATAGATAGATAGATAGATAGATAGATAGATAGATAAAAAGATAGATAGATAGATAGATAGATAGATAGATAGATAGATAGATAGATAGATAGATAGATAGATAGATAGATGATAGATAGATAAAAAGATAGATAGATAGATAGATAGATAGATAGATAGATAGATAGATAGATAGATGATAGATAGATAGATGATAGATAGATAGATAGATAGATAGATAGATAGATAGATAGATAGATAGATAGATAGATAGATAGATAGATAGATAGATAGATGGATAAAAAGATAGATAGATAGATAGATAGATAGATGGATGGATGGATGGATGGATGGATGGATGGATGGATGGATGGATGGATGGATGGATGGATGGATGGATGGATAGATAGATAGATAGATAGATAGATAGATAGATAGATAGATAGATAGATAGATAGATAGATAAAAAGATAGATAAAAGATAGATAGATAGATAGATAGATAGATAGATAGATGGATGGATGGATGGATGGATGGATGGATGGATGGATGGATGGATGGATGGATGGATGGATGGATGGATAGATAGATAGATAGATATACATACACACACACATACATGCATGCATACATACATACATACAAACAATCCCATGGGGTGCTTATATCTGGCCTGCAGGACTACCCTGGAAACAGCAAAGGTCTGTTTTCACTGGCAGAGGGTTACAGGAGGTTGTCATGGCCAAAAACATAGCTCAGGAGCCCATTTTCACTGGCAGAGCACTCCCCCCCCCCCACAGTCACCCGAACAAGAGTGATGTTGAGCTGGCCACACCTACCCTGGCCATTCCCCCCAAGCAGAGGTGGGTTGCTAATTTTTTTACTACCGGTTCAGGCATGTGTGACACTTCTGCAAAAGCGTCCGGGTGGATTCGCGGAGTCTCCTGCTGCCACTACTACTGGTTTGGCCAATCCAGGCCGAACCGGCAGCAACCCATCTCTATCTCCAAGTGCAAACACAACCCTGATGTGGCCCTCGATGAAATTGAGTTTGACATCCCTGCCTTAGAGGCTCTATAAAACAAGAATCCAGAGTCCCCTGTTTCTGACCCACTAGGAACCAGGCCGCGCAAGCAAGTGAAGCCCCATCTACACAAGTGCAGGATCCAGATAGCATATGAAACCACATCTCCCCAGTCCACAGAAGAACTATCCTCTATGGAGCCAGTCCTTCACATCCAAAAGGTTTGGGGGCCACCGCTATAAACCATTTTCTGAAACTTCTTGTCCTTCCTATTTATACAGAAAGAATTTAGCTGAGAGTGAATGACAAAGCAGCCAAATATATTTGGTCACATCAGAAAAGATATAAGCATAATGTGTAAAAATATTCATTATTTAATAAGGAAATCAACAAAAATCAGTGTGATTGTTAAAGTCAAACAAAGAATACCACCTCTGCATTCAATTATGATTATTAGATTATGAATACATCTCAGAAAAACTGGATTAAATTTGGGGAAAAACATTGCTCAGTGTTCATACATATACTTTGCAGATTCAGTTTCTGGCATAGCCATTAAAAATTTAGAAACACCTCTAAGATCTAGATCCTATAGAACTACTAACACACAGTTTTTGTATTAGACAGCCCAAGGGTCTGACAGGAAATCATGTCTAAGTATTAGAAACTCAAATAAACCACAGCTATCAAGATACAGGCTTAAATGAGGAAATCCTGCACCAATATACTGTGAGGAAATTATACAGTCTAAAATTGAGATTGTTTGTAAAGGAGAAAATAAAAAGAGGGATGGGGAAAGAAAAAATATCATTTTCATTTCTGTAGATATATTGGTGGCAAGATATTTTGGGTACTCATTTAAATCAGGCAAAATTGCACATAAAATGAGTAAAACAAAACTGCTAAATGCTTTTGATAAAAGGGAATTTTATGTATGAATAATCTCTGAAACAACCTTTTTTCAGAAATTAATCATGCACTACTTTTATTCTTTTTTAAAAAAACAACTGAGATAGAAGAAATTAATATACTACTCACAGACATTGTGTAAACATAACTTGTTCTTATGGTAAAAGTCATTGGATTTCAGATGCATTCCATGCAACTTAATTCCAGTTTAAAGGCTTTCATTAAAATACACTTCCCAAACCCTACGCTTTCTGTGTATGTTCAAGTTTTTTCAGCTGTTATCCCAATGGAGGTTGATGAGAGTAACATTGCAATGCAATTAGGTCACATATGAACCAGTTATTTTCAATCCTTTCTTCCTAAATATTTATGATCACCTTTGAGCACTCTCTTGAGTGTCCTCTTTGTGCTACTGAGTAGGTCTACGTTCCTCTTGACAAGGAATTACAAGGCTAAGCCAATTGGAAACAAGGGGACAGGAACAAAGTTAAATGGTACCTTGACTTCTGGAGAAAAGGAGAACTCGGGGAAGCCAAGAGACAGGAACTCCAACCTATAGGAAACTACCACTACTGCCATATTATTTTTGCCGCATTTTAACTAGCGCATCAGTTAAACCAAAATAGAATTATCCTTGTTTGTGAAAACAGAGGGGCATGGTACTCATCTTGACTTTGTACATTCCTCATAATAAAAATTCCTAGAATGCAACAGACTGGAGAAGACTGTTTCATAAGAAAAAAATAGCAATTTCATGTCTTTATAAAGATTAACAGATTTAATGTGGCTTAAGCTTTTATGCACCAGATGTACAGTAGGCTGAGTTGGTAAACACTGCTTTCACAGAATAACTGTTGCTTTTAATAAGACACTATATTTATTGTTTTTGTTGTAAAAGACTGACTCAAGAACCATTTTGAACTGTTCCTTTTATGACAAATTCTGATTTGAACTTTTGGAAACTATTATTTCAGATTGCCTGTATTTGTATGTGGGTTTCTACATATACAGTATGTATGTGTGTAAGAGAAACTGTAGATAGGATAGATGATTGATAGATAGATAGATAGATAGATAGATAGATAGATAGATAGATAGATAGATAGATAGATAGATAGATAGATAGATAGACAGACAGACAGACAGACAGACAGACAGACAGACAGACAGACAGACAGACAGACAGACAGACAGACAGAAAGAGGGGGAGAGATTCATTTCCCCATGAACTGTTTAGCATAACTCCTAATTTGGAAATTTAATGATATATTTATTTATTTGCATCATTTATAGGCCACTCTAATCAACCAACTTTGAGTGGTGTACTATTTCCTAATCTGGGCTAAAATAAATTACAATAACGGTTGAAGCCAAGGTGATACATTAGAAAGCAACTGTATACACTAGGAATCAAAATTCCAAAAATACAATTAAAAATAATTATTCATCTTGAAAGATAATCATAGCAATTCTGTTCCCAAAGTTTGGTGAAATGGCCCAGTCTTCACAGACTTTCTAAAACCCCTGAATCTCTGTAGAAATATTATTCCAGAGGCTTTTCTATTGAAAATATGTTTGTAGTTGACAAAATCTGATATAGGAAAAACATATGAGCCATGGTGGTGCAGTGGTTAGAGTGCAGTACTGCAGGCTACTTCTGCTAACTGCCAGCTGCCTGCAATTTGGCAGTTCAAATCTCACTAGGCTCAAGGTTGCCTTAGACTTCCAGCCTTCCAAGGTGGGTAAAATGAGGACACAGATTGTTGAGGGCAATATGCTGACACTGTAAACCACTTAGAGAGGGCTATAAAGTACTGTGAAGCGGTATATGAATCTAAGTGGTATTGCTATTGCTCTCTGGGTGCTAAGTAACTTTTGATCATGGAAATAAAAGCAATAAAATTAAATATTTTTGCTTTGATGAGCAAGTCTAAGTGCTATTGCTACTACTATTGCTATAATCTCTACTTGTTATTACCAGATAGTCAGATGATATTGGATGAAGGCAATCCTGTAGTTTCTTCTTGCTCTCCACCACACAAATCAGTTGTAGGGATAGTTGGTACAGTTTGTCATATTAAAGAATATGTTATGTTTTGTGAAGCATAGAGAACCCCCCCCCCCCCGGCCAATATTTAAACCACTAAAATATTAGAAATATCAAAGTTAAACTGACCTTGTGTGAGTTGATATCAGGAGGTGTGTTGACTTAATATATATATATATATAATGTTTTTATGAATCCATAAGCATCAATCCAGGAAGCTCTACTTCTCATTTCTATCAGATTTTATTTTATCTGCAGATTGATACTGACACTTCCAGCTTTGGTACCATCCTGATCTTTAACAATAGCTGTACTATGAATTAGGAGAGCTTACTACTAGACTTAACCTAGACACATAAAAAATTTAGAGGTCAATAAGAAAAAGTGCATGTGAATATATATAATTGACTTTAAGGCATTTCAAAATAATTTTAACTGCAAGTTGATCAGCTATTCCTACTTATCCTATTTATCACATTTCAGGATAAGTACATTACCATACACAGAGATTTTTTGGTCTAAATTATATACATAATTTTCTCCAAATTTTTTAACACAAGAATTAGGGCACATTTGTAAAACTCTATCTTTTCAAGCTCACAATCAGAAGAATGTATGCCAAACTGAAGATATATATGCACTAATTGAGCTATATTATAAGCAAAATAATATTTTTATTATAGTCTGTCAATTAATATGTGAAAGTCAGAAACAAGGACAATCCACATGACTCCATTTTTCTTTCAGATTTTCAGAGAAGATTTGAAAATTGCTATAGTTATAGATATTTGTGTAGGATATTATGAAATCATTTAATGTTGATGCTGGATATTACTGTTACTCATCAGTAGCAAAATAAAGTTACAGATATAAAGTTACAAAAATTGGAATTATGATTTTAATAATTTATTATTAATAAAGAGTAATTAGAAAGCCAATTTGGTATTGTGGTTAAGACATCAGGCTAGAAACCAGGAGACTGTGAATCCCATCTTAATGTCCTATTTCAATCTACATGCATGACACACAAGAGTTTTAAGGACTTTCTTGGTAGTGCAAGTCCTTAATGTGAATTTCCCAGCTTCCCACTCACACCCAAGGCAAAGTCCTATAGAGTCCAGCAATGCTCAATGTGGGCAACAATAATGAATTCAAAAACAAAGGCAGGGCGAGAGTCAGCAAAGTCCACAATCCAGGGCTAGTCCAAAGCCCAAGATATGAATCCAAAATCCACGAGCAAGTCTGGGTCCAAACGTAGCACAGTCTAGAGTCCAGGGAAATTGAAGTCATAAAAATGAAGCATGCAGGAGAATTGCCAGTTGTTTCCAACAGCTTCCTGCTCCACTCATCCAACTAAATAGGTACTTGCTGATGGAGTTTATCAAGAGGGGCAAGGCTGTTTCCTTGTGAGTAGCCTCACCAATCGTCATTGAGCCTGCCTCCATTCCACCCTGTGCATCTGCAGATCATATAGAGGAGGCAATTCCTCCTCATCCCTGCTGGCCAGCTGCAGCTACATACTTTCTCCACCATGTACTTCCAGCGGGACTAAGCTTTCCATCTGCAGCTGTATCTCTTCTTTTTATTCTCCAGATGAGGGTTTGTCTGGGCATCCCTCCAGTGATCATTCCACTGTGCTTGGCCTCTCCACTGCTGGTTTTGAGCCCTCAGCAACTTCCCAGCACTCTTCCACATATCCATCCGAAGTCCTCAGACATCAGACTTAGGCAAAAAGCCAACTGAATGATTTTGGGCCAGACACACAATATCAGCCCGAGGAAGGACATAATAAAATTTATTATTAGTAATAGTGGCTTCAATCATTCCCCTGGTTATCTTTGTACCTGAATGCCCATTGATCTGAGTAGCTACAAAATTGTGAAATAATAGCTTGGAAGAGTAAATCTCTGGTCCCAATGACCACCCAGATTTGATCTTCCCATACTCCAAATCTTTTTTTTCCAAAGAAAGAACCATAAAAAGATAGAAATACCAGTCAGTTAATTTCCCTGACTGGTTTTTAGAGGATAAACTGTAAATCTTTTTCCAAATTCAGGCACTGAATGAGGGGAGCTTTCAGGAGGAATCATTTTGTAAGCAGATTTTGTAATCTGAACTTGAAAAAGTGACATCCCAAAATGTAAAATATAGAATTTTGGTTCAAAATACAAATCTGCCACCTTGGTAGCTATGCTGATTTGTCTTGCTTTTTAATTATCTCAGATAATGTCATCTTGTTCACCAAGATAAGATCAATTGCAGGGTTGGGATTCGTCTGTGTGAAGCGGGCACCCAGCGAACCAGTTTTTAAACCAGTAGGATCCCACCCCTGATCAATTGTTTAAATATATTTACATTAGTGTGAAAAAAGAAACCATGATTAGATGATGGACAAAGATAGTGCTGTTTCCAAAAAAGTAAAATATCTATTTGTTAAAGCATATAGATTATATTATTCTCTTTAGATCAGCTTGACTGTAGACAAAAGGTATAGACAAATATTAAAAAAAATATGGAAAACCCTACAAAAAAGGGATTTGTCACCAGATGTCATTTACTTTTTATTAAAACAGGATTGAAGAAATTTGCTGGCTTGCATTTTAATAATACAACATTACTATCTAATTTTGACTTGCTTCCAAAACATATTGTGGCTGTTACTATCATAGAATATTTTGAATTTCTGCTAGTTTTGGTGTCTTTCTGTTTTAATGATCTTTCCTACTTTGAGAAAAAGATAAACATTGTTAGGATAACTTGCTGGACCCACACTGCCAATTTCTAAATAATCTTAAAACTACTAATAGTCAATTTTCAAATAAACGTAAGGGGAGAATAATGTGATATCATATAGTTCAACAACTAAATTCTTGGTCACTATGCTAATGTGTAATAACCACACTTAGTATCATTTGATCTCATGTGGATTTTTCCATTCACTCCAGAGATTTTGATATGAAAATGTTTGCCAGTTTCTCACCAACAGCTAAACTGTTCAAAAAGTACTGGCAGTAGTTTCACTTTCATTTTGTCTCTATTCCTGCTGCAATTTAGTAAAGTTCATCAGAAACGAAAATGTGATTTATGATCTAGGATCCAGAAAGACAACAGGTGCTTTCCCAACTTGTATGACATTTTAAAGTACATTTTACATATCTATACAAATGCAAGTTTTCATTAGTAGGGCACTCTTATGGCACAATTAAGTCAATAATTATTTTATTTAAATACCATTTGTTGTATTCTTGTTGTTTAAAGGACACCAGAGTCAGAAGTAGGGTTTTTTCCCCTTGCTTGCTTTGCTGAAATGTGCAAAACAAGTAAGACTTAAAACAAACTTTTCAGCAAATTTTTTGGTAACTGGGTCATGTGGTGCCAGGTATTTACTTTTCAATATTTATATCCTACCCAATCCCAAGGGATTCCACAACAGTTAACAGAAAGATAAAATATACAAAACAAATACCAAAAAATATTCCCGATGCCTTTTTTTTAAGTAATTGAAACTGTTCATTTACAAACTCTGATTAATTATCATTCACAATTGTTCTGGGACACAGGAAAAATGTGGAAAGAGTTATCTCAATACATCTCTGACTAGGTGATAATACTAAAGCCATTGGGAATTTGGCATACTGAATAGACATCCATCACAACTAAAAAAAAAGTCTACATGAATTATAGTCCCATGGATGAAAGTAATGCTGTTTGGGGCATCTTTTGGAGATATTGGCAATATAAGCCATTGGGGCCAGGGAGAAATGAGTCTGTTCTTAACTATTAAACAAGAGTACAAGCAAATGCTTTCATATTTAACATTCTGCAATGTCAACATGCAAATCTATTCAACACTTGAACTCTCAGCTTAGATAGTATGGTACCCCTCTCTCCATATAACTGCCATAAACCATAGATTCATCATAGTGTTAAAAAAAATGCAGGAGGAGGCAGGAAGGCAGGGAGAAAGAGAGATTTGGTGTTTATGCCAGACATAATGGTAGTTCTATAGATTTGAGACATTGCTGAGTCTCTCTGGTCTCTATTTGGATCATTTATTTTGTGATGGAAAGATCTCCGTCACAAAAATCATGTCAAAGGAATTCTCATTTAATACAGATTTTACAGTTTGTCTTGTTAAGCTCTATATAAAATAAATTACCTGTCCACAATTATATGATTGCCTGTACTTTTGACTTGTACATTATATGTGTATCTTTTAAAGCATAAAGCCAAATGATATATTCAAGAAACTGTAAGCAGAATTCCTTTTTGTAGATGGAAATTTGATTATCAGGAAGGATTGCACATTCACTTCCGTACAAAAATCCTTTGGAACATTTAATTTCCCAAACCAAACTCAGCACTTTTCTATTTGCTTTTTGTTTTGATTTGTTTTGTTTGGGGGTGGTGTATAGCTGTGAGAGGTCATATTTCAAAATATGTGACATAACTACACACGCTCCACAGTGAGACATTACCACCAATTTCAATGGTAAATACAGGTTATATAATAAGTGAGCATCAAGTCTAATGTCAACATTTTCTGGGAAAGTTTATTTTGTCCACTGACATGTACTCCCCATTTAAGGGTGGCTAAATTTGGTAGAAATCTATTATAATCCTAAAACCAAAAATCACAGTTTGGATGCATTCTATGGCCTTAGGGCAATAATTGACTGAATTACTCCTACATACTTATGATCAAAGGTGTGATCACAATATGCAATACCATGTTTCAAAACCCATCTTTTTTTCTGTTGCTTTCAAAGTCCACCAATTTTTACAATGTTGTGTTAAGGTTTTGCAGGTGTAGCTCATTAATTTCTGTGATGACAATGATATCATTTATATAGGTTTCTTGGAATGCCTGGAAAGACTAAACCACTTTTGTAGATAAAGACCCAAAGCAAAGTGTGTTATAATTATAGGCCAACT
Source organism: Thamnophis sirtalis (assembly GCF_051295495.1). Classification (NCBI taxonomy): domain Eukaryota; kingdom Metazoa; phylum Chordata; class Lepidosauria; order Squamata; family Natricidae; genus Thamnophis; species Thamnophis sirtalis. Next base: position 48,100,960 of record NW_028261388.1, read on the forward strand.
TCTTAACACCAAACTGGCTCTCTATACACTTACACTTTTTTATTCAAAATAGAGCTCTACTGGTTGCTTCTGTGCTCAAATGTTCTATCTGTCACTCTTATGTCTTTTGTTTTGTTTTCTTCTAGAATTCCATAGATAAGCAAATCTTCCAATGCCTCATTAAGTCCTTTGCTAAACTTGAAATATTCAGACTTCTATTTAAGTGCAACTGCATTCTTGCAATGGACTCTGTCTTTTAATTTGTGCTTATGAAATTTGAAACATTACAATAACATTACAATTGCCTCAATAACAGTTTGGCTGTTCCCCATTTCTGCATCACTGCTGCTAGTTCTGGAGACCTGAACTGCTAGGATTTTTGTGAGGCAATTAAGCTCAATGAGTTGTGTGGTTTGTCTCCCATAACTCTCAGTGAAACAGCTTTTTTTCCCTTCATTTGCCTCAAATAGCAGCTCAAGTCTCTCTGTATATAACGTCCAGTCATCTATGGTACTATGAAATACATCAATCTTTCCAATAAGCACACTGTCCTGCTGGCCTCTTTTCCCTTTTGTCTTTACTCACTGTCACAAGTTCAGCATTATTTTTGTTTGTCTATTTGTTTTTACTATCCCTTTTCTCTCTCCAGAGATAAGATAAGGCTTGAGAGATTTCTGTTATAGTCCCACTTCATTGCCACTTGTGTCTTTTAATACTGACAAGTACTAAAATCAAGCCTAGATGTTTTTTGCTACTTGTCTTCAGTAAAACTTCTAGAGATAGTGTGCAAGAATGATAACTTATACTGACAGCCCAAGGCAGGTGAGTAACAATATATGAACAAAGCATACTTAATCAGTCCTATAGCTTAACATCATTATTTTTAATTTTAGTTAGTAAAGGTTTGGCATGATCTTAAATATGTCATTACAATGGTTCAGCTGGACTATTACTAAATGCCACATAGTGCCAAGGCTATATCTATTTATCTTCATAAATTCATTGAACACATGTGAAAGGAGCAATGTCCATGCTTCTGTCAATACATTATCAATGCATGGTTGGGTAATGCACAGAGAAAAGCACTCCATATTGTTTCTATCTAATGATTTTATCACAATTTCTGTTTATTTAAACAAACAATTTAAACTTTCAGTACAGGACAATTAATGAATGAGTGGGTTTTATTTATTTATTACAGAAAACGTTGACAGTGGATTTAAAAAAAGATAAGAATTTCACCATAATAAAAGACACAAAAAACAATAATTTAAATGGAGGATGGCACAATTTCTTTTTTAACAAGTCCAGCAGACTTTACTAATGATAATTTCTGGGAAGAAGGTCAAAAAACCCCTAGATTGTATTTAATTGTTTAAAATCCCCTGTACATTTGTTCACCTAGTGATCAGTGAAAATATTGGCTTGAAAACATGAAGTTTAACTAAAGTCTCCCCACCTACATGATTTATGTCAAGTATGCATATTATCATGCTTCTCTTTCTTGCTTAGAGACTGTTAACCTACTATGCGCCAAATATAGTCAATCTTTTTTTTAAATTACAGGAAATCTGTGCTCAGTTTCCTCCCATGTGTGCATACATTCATTCAAAGAATTAACCCTTCCAATAATTCAGTCCAGCTACAGCTCTACTACCATATGTAGTAACCAAAATTTAAAAATTGAAATTTCTAATTATTCAAATATAATTGTAAATCATGCTTAATAATTGTAATATAATAAATCATATTAGAATTATAAATGATACAACATATTAAGCAGGATAGTTAGAATCCAAATAACTGCCAAGGGCCAAAGTAGATTCAACCAGACTGTGAGATATGAGTTATTATTATGGTTCAGCGCACAAACAACCAGATGTTCAGACTGGATTTGGCATTTTTGCCAACCTAGGAAGATGAAGATGTTTGATGGTCTTACAGATATGACAGGATGTGTTAGCTATTCCGAGTAAAGATGCCTTTTGCAAATGACTGATGGTGAATCTCAATGCTGGTGGTATTCGCTCAAGTGATGCTCCAGTTGTTTTGGGACTACACGCAAGGTTATCTATGAGTATTAGTATTACCTTTGATGATGATGATGATGATGATGATGATGATGATGATGATGATGATGATCATCATCATCATCATCATCATCATCATCATCATCATCATCATTTTTATAATATTTTAACGTACATTTTACCAAAGTGAGATGTCTGTGGAGATTCTCATTCAGGTCAGTTATCCCAAGGGTGCTTTTTTCGAGAGGCAACTGGAATTTCTGTTTTTTCTTTGAAAAAAACAACAGAAAAACAAGAAAGTCTAGTTGCTTCTTGAAAAAGCACCTTTGGTGAGAGTCAAAGTGAAAGTCAAAGACAACTTTTGGAGAAACAGGGAAGGATATCTTGAGCCATTTTCTCCTGTCTCAGAGTTCAAATTAACATTGGGAGTGAAATGCCCTTAATAGTAATGAAGTTCAAAGATACCATCTTAGCAACTAATTTAGCAGAATTGATGATATTCCTATACTCAATTCTTTCTCCAAATTCACATATGTTAATCCTACCTACCAAAGGCTTCTGAGCAAACTCAACTGCTTTGAAATAAGAGGGCATATATATCAGATTGACTCTCTAATTGTTAACCAATTACCAATATATAATAAAGCCAGTTAACTAATCCACAAGAACAAACAGATAATTTTCAGAATGAAAGAATGGACAAATTTAGATCTAATAATGATATTAGCTTGACTTAAGTCTTTAATACTTGTACATAAAAGATCTGGAGTTAGGGATCAGCAATGAAATGACTAAATTTGTAAATGATATTAAATTATCTGAAATGATAAAATAAATTAAAATTGCAAAAGGCTTTTTTTTTTAAAAAAATCCCTAACTGACTGAATAAGCCTAAAATGGCAAATAGAAATCAATATAAATAATTGCAAGGTGGCAAAGTTTTTAAGATTAATTGGTTTTGAACATTAACTGGAATGAAACTTTGGAGCATGGCGAAGAACTCAACACCTTCAGCAAACTCAATAAAAACACCAGTGTGCAATTCTTATAAAGATGAATGCAGTTAAATGTTTAAATTAGCTCCTTTGGTCCAGAGGGCACATTTGGAATTGTGAAAACAAGTCTGGATTCTTTCAGCAAGTCTTACCATGGGATAACCTTGTTTGTTTACAAAATGATTACTATTACAAAGTTCTCATTTACAGAAGAAAACTAAAATTCTCCCCCATCAATATTTTAGGAACAACTGTGTTCTGCATGTATACAGATATTCTAGATCAATGATATAGTGGCACAGAAGTAACTTATCAAGATTAATGCCTAAGCATAATATTTATTTATTTTTCCATTAGAGCTATTAACCTGTTCAATGACCCATTAACATTTGGAATGTATTTATAATATAACCATTGATATTATCAAGTCACAGCAGTGGATATCTTTTACTGCAGATACAATCAACATGATCCACAACAAAACAAGTACAGAGGCACCATGTACAACTTACAACACTTTATTTAGTGACCGTTAAAAGTTACAGCAGCACTGAAAAAAGTGACTTATGACCATTTTTCAGTTACAAACTTTGTAGCATCCCTATGATTATGTCGTCAAAATTCAGATGTTTGGTAACTGGTTCATACTTAGGACCATTGCTGTGTCCCAAGGTCATATGATCATCTTTTGCAACCTTTTGATGAGGAAATTCAATGGGGAAGCCAGATTCAGTTAACAACCGGGTTACTATCTTACCAACTGTGGTTAGAAAGGTTATCAAATGGGGCAAAGCTACCTGTGCGTGATTGAGGGGAAAATAAATATCAATGTAATATTGTTTCAGAATATTCAGAAACATCAAAAATAGTCCTTTAGATCCATTTGCATGCCTTATAACTTAAACTGCATTGTCAAATTAAACTTGACACAATTTTCTGCTCACTTGAGGGCTAGAGGAAAATTTACTATGACTTCACAAGAGTGTTTCACAATGACAAGCTAGATATTGCTCAGTAATAGATTTGATCCCTTCATACAACTGAAAATAGGAAACTTAATCACAAATGCAAATAGTTATTTCATACATTCAACCCATGTTTTCTATAGAAAGTACATGTTTTTTTTAACATACATGGAAATTTTATAATGCCACTGAAAAAAACCTGAGCATTAGATTCTAAGAAGAAAAGATGTAGGGGAACCCCTGCAAAGAAGAGGATGAGTCACCTTCATGACTTGTATAAAAGATCTTGGGAATTTATAGGACTTGCTTTCTTTGCCTATCTTTTGCAGCAAGGATGGAGGGTGCAGAGCCAAACGCGAGACCAATTCCAGCAACTTCTGGGCCACTGAGAACCTTGTGTTTCCTTTTTATTTATGGTCCTTTTTCTCAAAAGAGACAGAAAAGAACCTACACACCGAGCACTTTTGATTTCCATGAAACGTAACGAAAGGAAGTCTGTGGCTGCTTTGCTGAACTACTTATGTCTATGTCAAAACAGCTTCTAATAACAGGTAGATGTTTTCTCATTCTCTTTCTCTCTTTCTTTCTAAAATAAAATTACAGGATGCAATGAAAGAGCAGGCATGGGCCCAGAGTCATTGACAGGTAAATAAATGTGAATATTTGTTTAAATAATATGAAGAGTTAGTTAAAATTATACTTATGGGAACCATGGATAGTCTTTGTATGCCATAGGAAATTGAGACAATATTTTCAGGCCAGACAAATTCTGTCAAAATAAAGACATATGAGACTCATAATAGCTTCATCATTAGTGATTTAACATTAAGCCACATCTACACACACAGTATGGCTATTTTACACAATAGATTCCCCCCCCCTTTTGATAAGGTAATTTTACAAGTGCAATGAATCTTCTGCATTGGCAAGGTTGAATTAAAATACTGTCATCAAAATCTTGTTACATTGAAGAACTACTGTAATAATATTTGAATTAAATGTAACTCTCTCTTCCACTGATTTTTATTGGATTGCAACATTGCACTCTTTGAATTCTTTATAAATATGCTATTTATTCAGCATTCCTCTTTAAAAACTAAACCTTTAGAAATGTTTATCTAGAAAATGTACTTATAATTACACATTTCTTAAAATATGTATTTTTAGTGTTAAAAATTTTCATGGAATAATAATAATTTTAACTCAGGTTTTTGAACTTCTTGTATATAGTTCCAGTTCAATTTACTGAAGTATAATTTACTAATTTCAGAGAGGGTTTCTCTTTGCTACAACTCATCAGATAAGATAGTTCTGTGAAATGTCAAGCAAAATTTGATTTTATAGGAAGAATTTTAATTCAGAGTTGCTCTTCTTCACTAAATGCTTCCAAGAAAGCATGTATTATTCAGGGATGCTAGTCCTCAGGTTTCTCAAATGGTCCAGTGACACATACAGTGAAATCAAGTAATAACACTTCCTTGAGCAGTACCAATTCAGGTAACTCTGGGGGAGAGATGAATTATGTTCCTCTATTTAAAAGAGGGAAATTCCCTGCAAGTGTACTCTGTAAGACTGAAAACTAGGCTGATCATATCTCCTACACATACTGTTATTCCGTTGGCAGGAATATTTTTATTCTTCTTTGATAAGGGATACACAATTTTAGCCTCTGATAGCCATCTGGATTGGTTCGTATCTACAACCACATTATTACAGGGTGCTACTTCTGGCCATCACAGAAGAAAGGAAAATTCAAAATATGCTTTCATTTAAAAAATAATAAATTATTAAAGTCTCCAAATAATGTTTGACTGTGAACAAATCAGTTGGATAAATATCATTTTAAGTTCTATATGTGTCAATAAAAGTTCAACATTTCTGGAAGGTAAATGATACCCTTCAAATAACCATACAATATGTGGCTTTTATGTGGGTAGATGTTATTAACTAAAGTCATATATGTTGTTATCCATAAGCAGAATTGAAACTGGTAACTGTGAGAAGAGATTACTGTACTTTCCACACTGAGACTAAGTAACAAAATCTGAACTTCCACTACCTGACTTAATTAAAGCAATCTCATCCCCTTAGACAGCATTTAATTTTTCGGAGAGCTGGAAGACAACACAGAATGAAATCATTTGCTTTTCACAAACCTTTATGAATCAGAATAAGGAATAAGAATGATGCATTCCTGGATACACTAATCAGGAAAGCCCAATTACGTATGTACTTAACTTGCAAGGAAAACTCTTGCAAAGATATCTTGAGGACCATTGATTAAAATATCCAACTAAAGAATATACATTGCTGCTCTTAAGAAGGGTCATCTGGAATGCTGGTAATCATATTTTGCACTTTTTTCAGAAGTTATAATCTAGCATTTGTTTGCAAAAGCCCATGTAGTTCACATTTACTGTTTCTTCTGGGCATTTACTATTGTGTCTTGTGATTATACTTAACTGGTTTAAATTAAAATAAAAAGGAAGAAGCAATTTCCATTTATCACTTAAATTAACTTACCACATCTTAACCCAACATCTACTTCCTCTTTGTTTTTCGGTTACTAACTGCAACTACTATGAAAACATAAACTGTTTCATTCACTTCCATCTCCCCTAAAAGAAAAAAAACTTTGGAAATAAGTTGATGTACATTATTGGAGCTGCAATTTAGGATAGTAAAACAATATACACTATCAACTAAAATGCCGAGTGTCCACAAAATTCCTGCTGTATAGAACCACAAGAAACTGCTTCTCAAGTACAAGTAGTTGGTGCTAAGAGAGAAAGGATTATGTTTCATTTACATGATAACCTACAAAACAGCCTGTAAGATTGCATTAATAGTATCAATATAAATATGAGTAATATTCCTGAATTTAGAAATGGAAAATTAATTTCAAATTTTCATACAAACACAAAATTCATCAAGTGATCTTAAAACAACTCACTACCCATAGCTTAGTATATTACAGAGAACAAAAGCAGGTCTATACTTCCTGTTTGAGTTATTGTTGACACCTGGTGACTGTTGAGATAAATTCTTGCAATTTTCTTTCAGAAAGGTTTCAGAAGTGGTTTGTCATTGCCTGCTTTCTGGGGCTGATAAGGAATGACTGGCCGAAGGTCACTCATGGCTTAGGAAGGGGTGGGGGGCTAGAACTGTTTAAAGCCAGATGACTACTACACCAATCTGGGTCTCCTTCAGATATTTACCACAATTAAAATAATCTTATTTTTTTCAATTCACATAGGCAATTCTACTTGAAATACCATTTTACCCAATTTCAATATTTCTAATACATGTATACCAACCTTGATTTTTTTTAAAGAAAATGGTGCAGTAATTGTTACAGATAAAGCTGTTGAGATGTATTTCCTATTAACAGAATGTATTCATCAATATTTATTAATTTTTAAATGTTATAGTGCTTGATTTGTTTAGTATGTACTCCATTGCCTTAAATTCATTATTGTTTTAATATTATAGGTACTGTAAATAAGAAAGAATTGTCCAGAAGCTTCACCTTTATGGATTACATTAAATCTGCAGGCCATACACTGTTAATGCTAATTGTGATAGGTGTTTTATTCTGATCAACTCCTACATGTTAGCATTAATAGGGTGTGGTGCTCTTTTCCAGAAGTAATATGGATTATACTGCTGCTGTTTGTAAGAAAGCAAAAAAATAAAAATAAAGGAAACTATTTCATTTGCCAGTTTGTTAGCATGCATTTGTTTTCATCCAACAAAAGTAAACCATTGTATCAATACATCTTTATGAAGATAACTGACAAGCGCAGGTAATACACTACAACTTTTTCTGTCATATCAAAACCCATCCATCTTGATACCAGCAAACTACAACAAATAAAATGATGCATAATGTGTTCATAAATAAGTTTTTTGAAGCCAAAAGAAAAATCAGGTTAAAATGTTCCACTTCATAGACTACACTTTGGGCATGTACGACTATTGAATGTCAACATGAGGAAACTGTAGCTCATAGAGTAAGTTTCTGAAGTTCAAAGTTGAAATTTCTAGCTACTAGTACTTCGGATCACATTTCCCATCATTTCTATCCATGGCCACACTGGCTACAACTGACATAATTTGCAGTTTAAAATATAGGGAAACTATTGATAATTCACAAGCTCCTGGTCTTAAATAAATCCAAAAAATAAACATGCTATGCTCTTAGTTGTAAAGAACATTAAATGCAATTTATTTATTTAAAGCAGGATAGAGACACATTTCAAAATTTCCAAACTCCCACCTATCCTTTGTCATAGAACCACTTTTTCTCCTTTGGCTGTTTCAATGTTTCCAGAAACTTTACATTACTTAACTCACTTCCCACAGTCTGAGTTTCACAAGCATGAAAGTTCTGCTATTTCAAGAAGGCAATTAAAAAAAACCTTCAGCACCTCAGATAGTAGATCAGAGATCATAGAGATTCAATAAAAATGCTTCAAATGCAATTATCATAAGAGTACATTTGTTCCCTCGTACACTGACATGCTTTTTGCCTACATAAAAAGAGCTTTATGATCTGCAATTCACACAATGTGTTATAGACGTATAGGGCTAAGTGGTTAGAAACTATGACTGGTATTAATGCTTGAAAGCAATGGACATTTGATTTGGCTCCAAGATATTTCTGAAGATTAAGGATTAATACTGATAATTCATGCTGTTCCTTTTGAATAAGGGGACCATGGTAATACAGACTGCATTCTGATCTCTTTCCAAATAATCCACACATAAAAAGATCAAATATTAACACACACAAAAAGAAGGTAAAGGCCAGGCCGATACACAGTTAAAGTGGAATAACCTAAAATACATTTCAGGCTGATGAATTACAAGATTGCAAATTACAAATTCCTTTTTGATGGATTCATTGCATGTTTAATTAATTTGTTTTTCTTTCTTATAGTTATATTTACCAGTACATAAAAAATTGTCCCTAGTGGATGGAAATTTCAACTTTGCAGTTCAGAACTTTTCTGTACAAGCTACAATGCCCTCATGTTTACATTCAATAGTGGTACAAACTCAAATTAAAATAAGCTTTCAAAATATGTTGGTACAAAGTATGCCCATTATAGCTGTACTGAAATAGTAGTAGCATTTACTAATATACAAATGTCCATTTGAGCACTACAATCTAAAGATTAGATCTGATCACGCAACTTGGTAGCATTGTTCTAGTGTCAAACATAACTAACTACTTTTTCCAACTTTATTCCTTCCACATATTTGGATTGCAACCTCTGCAGTCACAGTCAGAATCTTGCAGGTTCAAATGTTTGGAAATGGACAGTTCAGCACATCTGAAAACATTAGGGACTAAGGAAGTCTGGTCACTAGTGCTGTATAAAGCTTTGGTTTTTAATTAGAAGGTTTGGTAAAATCCATCACATCAAAGCACATTCAGGAATCAATGCATGGAACCACTTTGAAGCAGCAAATCAAACTAGATGACCACGAAGCACTTTGTTAGCCTTGTAAAACACCACAGACTTTAAAAGGTCGCTTTCCCACTTCTAAACTTGTTACTGCGGACTTTTTGACATTTTCTTTTCAGAAATGGAAATACCAGTCATAACGGTAGAGTGATGAACTCTATGACATAGGCTTCAGCAGCTACTCTAAATTCTACCAAATTTTTAACCTCTTATTACCAGAACTATTTTGAACTGGCAAGGACTTCATCCCTCTTATCTCTGGGCTTCTTTAATATGGTGATGTTTCAAAACTAAACTTTATTCTCTCATGCTGGTGTATTAAACTTTGATGCTAGTTCTACCTACACAACCTCAGCATTTTGAATATGGATTCAAGAGTGGCCATTCAGATTATGTATTTTTGGCTGAAAGCTAATGCTTACAATGAGTATCATTTGGGCAAATTTAATTCTTTTTACGAACTAAAAGGAGAGCATGGTAATATTAAATATTTTTCTGTGCTAGCATCTTACTTTCTCAACTGCCTTCCTCTATAGAATTGTATCTCTCTGATTAAATCTGTGTCTGTTGCCTCTGAGTCCCAATAGGGAGGAAAGGGTTCTTCTCAGAAATCAGCAAGAAAATCATCCTGATATATCTATTTTCCTATCCTTCTGCAAATCCAGAGATAAATCAATAAAGCATTTTTTTAGTGTCCCGGACAAGGCTTGGCACTCCAGAAAACAAGCATTTATCTTAAAATATTTTCTGAATGTCTTTATTATAAACTGGAGTAAGGTACTTGCTGCATTGGTTCAGTAAGCACAAATCAAGCTCTCTTTGCCTCCAAAGAGGTTCAAGATTATTTTTTCAAAAATATTTTGTAGCATGATAGGTTTAAAAAGTCTGCTGAGCCTGCTATTTTTATCTCATTCAATAATAAACATCTGTGGGTATTTCAATGCTTTGCTCTTATAGCCCATGGATATATATTTTTCTAATCTGAATCCAAATTGTTTAAGTAGTTCAAATCAATTTAGCACCAAATATAAAATTGCAAACACAAATTCAATCAAACCCTCTTTGAATCTTCCATTCAAACTGAATTGGTGTGATGTGTACGGGCTTATTGCTCATATTTATTAACTGTGACTTGTAGAGGTATTAAAGCTGAGAGGAAAATACAAAATCTGCCAGGATCAGTATCTGAACTCATTTCTCATTTTGCAACAGGCTTTGAATGCCTGCAGATACTGTAAAACACCCCTAGATATGCAATCTCTTTTTATTGCCATTATATGTAAATTCTAATCTGGTAGAATAAGGGTGATGTTCTGTGAGTCTCTGAAAACCTTCTCTCAAAGATTTTTTTCGAAGAATTGATCTGAATAATGAATCTGTACTTTAAAACAATCTCAATTTAATTCATAAGTATTTCCACACATACAGATTAGAAAGGGTCAGGCTAGTTCAACATTTGTAATTTCATTTCCATCGTTTGTTTCTTTTGGTCTTCTTTCGCTGATCTGCAAAACATAATAAATTCTTGAGGTAAAATATGAACTTTCACATATCTTTTGCCAAATCCCCAAATCCATTCCAATTCCTCCCCCTATTCACTGTTCATACTGATCATCCTGCATGTTGGCAACCATACTTTGACTTTCTTAATGAGAACTGCAATGGGTAAACTGAAAAATCTGGGCAGAAATGGAAACACTGTGCCTCCTGAGAAAAATATAGTTCATTTCTCATTAGCATTTGCTTCAGAAAAAAAAATACTACTGAAAAAAACACACATTAAATATCATTTGGTTTAATATTCAGGCTACCCAGGAAAGAAAGAGGATACAGAGATGCTTTAGAATTATGCTTGCTAGTAGATATTATAACAGATGTACTTATATACATGGCAATACAGACCATTTAGAAAATATATTTATATAAATAGGAAAGTAGCACTGAAATTTGAATTCTTACGTTTTTTGTCAATAGTTTAAATTATCTGGTAATATTAGATTGACAATGCCATGATTCTTAAGTTTAATTCCTACTACTACTTTTATACACTCAAATCAAAAATCAATTTTGAAATTCAGTACTCTCCCTATTGCACCCATAAGCAAAATAAAGCTTCAAGAGTCCTAGCAATCTTCAAATCATTTATGTGCAGCCCTCAGCACTGCCTTTGGCCACAACTGTCAAAGCAAGCATTACATTTTATTGGCCATCCAGAGATGAAAATCCCATGTATATTGTAATTTATACTATGACAAAAATAGACATTCTCACACCTCCAAACCCAGTAACAGATGGGTAAGAATAAGTCTCTGCTTTTTAAAAACAGGAACAAGTCAACAATAATTTTCATGGATGTTTGCAATACACATGGAGTGTGTATGCAATCTAAAACGTGAATCAATATTTTTTTTTAAAAAGGTTTTATTAAACATTTTTACTTTTAAAAACAGGAAAAAAGCACAACAAAAAATCAAGACAAACATAACAATATAAAGTAGTTATACAGCCTTCTGTATCAGCATTCATGTTTAGCCTTTGTAGTTCTCCATTCTACATTGCCTTCCTGTCAATTTTAACTTCTCTAATAGTGTAATAACAGTAGTACTAACACTTGTAATAATATCAATTGTTCATATCACCATTATATTTACATTGCAGTCAATACTTTAAGTTTGATAGTAATTACCCAAAGTTAAAACGTGTATCAATATAACATACAAATAATAAAGCAGAGTAGTGCTATTGTCATTCCTTCCAGGCTCAAGAAAATAAAAATAGTTTTATGCCTTACATATTATGAACATCTTATGAAAAGTTCTTCTTTACACATTGGTACATACTATAAGTAGTCCTAAACGTATGACTATTAGGTTCACAAATGTTTGAAGTTACAATGGTACTGAAAAAAGTAACTTATAACTGGTCTGCAGATTTATATCTGTCACAACATTCCCATGGTCAAGTGATCATCATTTGCAAATTTCCCAGGGAGCTTCCAAAAAACATAGTCTGATGAGGGAAGCCAGATTTGCTTAATGACTGTGGCAAAAAAAAAATCTCGTAAAATTGGGTGCCACTTAATGACCACACATTTTAGCAATGGACATTTCGGTCACAATTATGATCACAAGACCAGGATTACCTATAAAAAAATCTACAGCAGGGGTCTCCAACCTTGGCACCTTTACAACTTGTGGACTTTACCTCCCCAGCATGAACTGTCTGAGGAATTCTGGGAGTTGAAGTCCACAAGTCAATTGCCAAGGTTGGAGAATCCTGCTCTAGAATATCCAAGGTTGGAGGATCCTGCTCTAGAATATCAGAGCAAAAGAAATTGTTTATATTTTCTAATGCATTTTTCTAAAATATTGATATTTTATGTTACATTTTATTACAGGGTTGTGTTTCTTCATAGGTTTCAGAAAAATAAGTTATGCAAATGTAGTGATTATTCCTTGAGGCTTAAACTTACTAGTTTCTGTGATCTTTTCCGCAATCTGTGCCATATAGTATGATAAAGCTGTAATGAAACAGAATCAATCAGTATGTAAGTTTAATAAATCATTATTATTATTTTTCAATGAAAATGTGTTTCTATGTTGTGTATTATGGGCAAAATCTCATGAGGATCAAATAACCACATTTCATAATTTTTCAGCTTTCTTATATAAAACCTCTCAGGATTTAAAGAGAAAAAATCCAGCTGTATTTCTGTTTTTTTAATAAACATTTTTTTTATTTTTACTAAACAATCAACACACAAAAATGATCATCTTACATTACATCTTGTAGAAAGTGTGTCAATTGGTTACAATTAGCTTTCGTGCATCTCTTCCAGATTCATTACTTACATTCATATCAAATATCAAAGTTCTTAATGAGTTTTACTTTCAACCTATCATAATTCTCATTTAGCTGAAATTGTTTTAATGTTCTTTTGCTTAGAATAAACCATAGTTTAAAAAAAACACAGCCACCTAATGGCATTTTATTAATTATTACAAAGTCATCCAATAGCCTTAAACCTTTATAACACATTCTAAACAAAAATTAGTTGACAAAATATCTGAGCCCATTTCTCCCCTCAAATCACTGTTTACAATTTGTGTCCACGTTCCTTTTATTATGATATACATGTATGTATCATTAACTGTATCCCTTATCCTTATCATTTCATTGTTAGTTGTTATAATTAATAATGGTTATTTAAATTTCTAAACTTTTTTCCCCAAATCATTATTTGCAATTTCTATCCAAATTCCTTATATTAAGCCAGTACATATATATGTCATTAACTGTAACTATAACATCTCTCCACACCTTATTGTCCATTGGATCTCTCGGATAGTCTCGGCGCACTTTTGCTACTTTAATTGGTTTATCTTTAGTTGCCAATCCTATTTCTGTTAGGGTTTTTTCCTTTGAAACCATCATTTTTTTTCTTTTTTCTTCTTTTGTGCCTTGAAATTTGGGATAAAGCTCCAGGCCATCGAAATCCCCCTTCCAAACTCCCATTTTTTCACTTTCAACCACTTTCAGTTCAGAGATCAAAATCATTAGATTTCTTATCTTTGTGTTCCTTTTTCTCTTCAATTTTTGGAACTCCACCTCCCTCATTTTTTTCTTGTATAAACTCTATGTTCTTGTCAATTTTCAAAATTACGAATAACTCTTGAATTGCATCCCAAATCTTTTGCAAAATTAAAGCTTCCTCTTCTGTAGATTGTTCCATGTTCCAAATTGTAAATTACTGCCGTTGTAGTTTTAATCTTCACAACAGAGAGGTTCCGGTTTTTTCCCTTCACCCAGTACCGATAAGGCTCTCAAGAAACAGCTGTGATAAACAATTTTAGCCTTGACTCTTATCACTTTTAGTTACAGAGCTTTGAAGCACGAAAACATTAAGCTTCTGAGCAGCAAAGTTAGTACTTTTTTTTTCCACTTTCTTGTGTTGACTCAGATTTAGGAGGAACAAAGTGGAGTTTAATAGCAAATAGTAGAGAATTTTTGTTAAAATAAAGAGGGAGATTTTAGTCCTTTAGTTGAAGAATATTGCAGAGACCAAAGAAGAGAAACCAGTCCGTTCACTTTAAGCAGGGGGGGGGGGGGGAGAAAAAGTTGCGAAGAATATTTCAATAGTTACAAGAAGAAAAATATATACTGACCACAACAAAACAATAAAGATCAATTTCGCCGCTGGCTTCTTCTAGTTGTGGGTTTAGTTTAGCATAAAAAAGAGATTCCTTTGGGCAGTTGTTTTTTCCAAAACAGAAAGAATTCCTCAGTTGAATCACACTTCACTTTCTGTTCCCTTCAGTTCCATAGCCATCCGTCTCCCACTTCATCAGCATAAGCTGTCTTTTGTCACCAGCTTGAAGACTTTTTCTTGCTTTTTTCAGGGATTTTGCGATATCCCCGAGATCAGCAAGATGTATTCTTCCTGTTCACTGTCTCTTCGGGACGATTTAGGTCCGATTGAACCCCCCCAGTGGCAAAAGTACCGGCTGCAGTCTCAGAGCATCGAGACTGCACGTCTGTACCGTGGAGACATTGGCTCCTCCTCCCCAGCTGTATTTCTTAAGAATAAACATTAAATTCCATTATTTTAGGCACCAGTAGAATTTGTGTGTGTGTGATTAAAATTTAATGTTTCTCTGGAAAACAATTCTTTTCCCAAATATAGCAATCAAGTAAAACCTTTGGGGGGAAAGTGATGTTACATTTTCTAAATAGAAATACAGTACTAGAATTTGAAAAGTTTGGCTGAATCTTTTCCACTAAACTCTAAGATGCTGGCTTTGTACTATTTATTTCTAGTTTAAAAAGCAACAAGAGATGCTTTCCAATTTCCTATCATTTTTCTTTAATTTTTATTATGGATTCTAAACTATGGAGCAGAGACTGTTTAATAATTACTTTTCCTAATAATTCTGTATCAATTGTTGCTGGGGATTGGGCGGTATAAAACCCATTAAAAAGCCCTTTCCTTTTTACTGGCCCTTAAACTCTTCACTATTGCACTGCCAAATTGCAAGCATATGGTTTTTCATTCTTTTCAAAGAAATGACAAAAAGATTCTAATTTTCCAAAACATTTAATGTACTTATTTTACTTTTTTTTAAATTCCCCAGGAGTTTTTAAAAGGGTAAAATATTTTCTCTTGCCTCATGAGAAACATCAGTGGATTTAGGATGAATAATTTGAAGGCTATTTACTGCATACCATCCTAAGTCTATATTCTCTTTCTTATCCTAAACAAAAAATACTAGTAAATAGATTACTAACCTTTAAATGATGTGGTATAGAGATACCTTGGAATCTTCTTAATTTAGACTGGCTGCTTTGAAGATTATGAGCTGCTGTCACTTCATACTGATCACACAAGCTAGTTCTTGAGATATGAGGTCCTTCACTAACATCTACAAAATCACCAAATCTGGTTGAAAACAAATCACAGAAAATGTGTTAGTAATAGCTTGAAAAGTGTATTTGTTACCTATCCAGTGGGTTATTAAGCTCCACATTCACTGCATGTATTGAAGTGAAACTGAATAGATAATTGGAAGATGGACTAAATTTCTTAAGTGATCCCTATTTGAATGTTTGCACAAATATGGCTTGGAATCATGGCCTACATTTCTATTCTTTTTACAACACTTGAAGCTTATGGAATGACTGTCTTTAAACATCTATAATGAATTTGTCTCTGGCTGAAAAATTAATGAAACAATAAGCCTGTAACTTTATTTTTGCTACATATTTTGTAATTTAGAAGTGCTGAAATAAAGTATTTTAATGCCAGTTAATCAACATTTATAAAATATATTATAGCTTTCAGGTAGTGATAGACTTGTCTATTGAGATAACAGACCAAACACTACATTGAATTGCACATGCCAATATAAGTAATAAAGTATAAATAAATGGAATGAAACTATATTAAATGGAACATCAGTATTTAGATGCATATATGAATTGTGATTTCCTTCACACTATATAATTTTTAGCTGGAGGCTTCCAGAACAAAGGATTGAGGCCTTATTTATCCCTTGCAAAATATTTGCCCTAATCACAAAAAATAATTCCACGAGTTCTGAATGTGGTTTGGGTCACTGAATATAATGCATTTTTGTAGATTTCAGTATAATGAAATATAATGAAAGAGAAATTGCTGATAATCATATATTCCGATGAGTCAGGAATGGCTGGTCTCTTCTTTGACATCAATTTAAAGGAAGAGAAAAAGAGAGAGAAAGCAAAGACATAACTTCTCACTAAAGTGTTAAAACATAGCTCAGATGCTTACCTCCTCATTTATTCTCCCCATGATTGTAAGAATATTTCACTTCTGGTTCAATGTAAAGGTCATAAAGGTAAAAAAATCTAGTTATTAAAAGAAAAAGGCTGGCTTGGGCTTTGCTCACCTGTGCACTGTAACTACTCCTTTGGAATTTTGAGAAGCTCTTTCTTCAACCATATCCTGTTTGAACCTAAAACACAAAGAAGCAGGGCCATAACTAAACTTCCTACTGTATTTAATGTAAAATAACCGCAAATTCAGGTAGAAGAATATATACATGTTATTTTGGGTTTTTTAATCATACGTTATTTTTCATTCCTACATGCCAATTCTAGTAACAGTGGGCTAAGGAATATTTTTTCTTTCTTTTCAAAAACTGAGAAAATTTCTCTTTACACCCACCACCAGGACTTTATTAACTGTTGCCAGCATTGCTTCTAGTGGAAATGTTTCTAAAACTTCAGAACCCTATTCTTATACAGTAAATGTTGATGCATTTAAACCCACAGAAAACATATTCCGTTTTATTCATTCCTCTTATTACTCTTCAAAGTGGAATGGTGTGCATTATTATCTATTACAAAATAAAGAATATACAACTTATGTTAAGTGCAATATATGACTATTTGTTTTAACAGGAATTATACATTGTTCAGCCATATTCCTTTTAGCTAACAGTAGCATATTAATAGACATGAAAACCAAAAGTTTATTATTTTAATCTCAAATTATATCATAGATCTTCAGAATGAAACACTAATTTCAGATTATATACATGACTGCAGGGATAGACAGATACACATCTTTTCTGAATGACATTTTAACTCTGACATATAGGTTGTTAATACTAACTTGTTATACTCAAATATTTCAAGTGCCACTTTTGCATCGACATCCAGCACTTCAAACGGCAAATCTTTCTGAATTAATCGGAAAGCATCTTTTGAAAGGGAACGGAGATTTTCCTTCAAAAATGAGATAAAATTCTGAGATTATATAGACAGATAAACAAAAAGGTTCAAATAATTTAAGTACTTTAAATTCTTGGTGTGCAATATTTAAATATTATTCTGGAGACTTTTCAAGCTATAGCTATTTAAATTAGCTCTGTCTTTGCAGGAATATAGTAAGTATAAAAAGTGGAACCTATTTCATATTTACTATTCCTCCTTTCAACTAAGCTTTAAAAAACTCAATATCTTCTATATGCCCAGCAGTCTAAAAAATTATTTGACTTAATTGATTTAAACATATCACATAGTGTTCCTTTCATGCCATCCCTAATGCAATACAGAAGGAAGTTTCTGAATTAATAATTTTAGCAATTATAGCAAATACTATAAGAAATATTTGAGGAATAAAAAGGCAAGCTTGTGAGGCTATCCAAATCCAATTTATATATTTTAATACACCTTACTTTTTAAAAATGTTTCTACTATATTAATGCAAAATTGAACTTAAAATTAATCTTCCTCCTTGCATTTTTCTACATGACTACAATCAATATTATTGGTTTGTCACACATTCAGCCAGCTGGGTTAGGTATTTTTGTCTGCCTATCTACTGGTAGTCCTTTCCAACGACCAGCAATAGACATCTATGGATGCTTGATATTATTTTTATTATTATCATTTATTAAATATATGCTGCCCTGCCTGTTCCAGAGGGTGGAACAGTGGCAGAAACAGTTTTATAATAGAAATATGACCAGACTAAATATGACCAGACCAGAACTGAAGAAGTTCCAAATTAGGTTTTATAACTTAATATTATATGAATTAAGGTCTGAATCCAGAACAAAATCTAATATTGACTGTATCATCATAGGAGGATTGATCAATCAATTTCTGGTTTGCTAATTCTGCATACATTCTGTTTTCAGATCAATGTTTACAAAATATTTAAATATTTCCTCACAATATGCAAATTTTAAATATATTTTATTCAAAAAAATACATTTGAAACCCAGATAAGTATTAGAGGCTTGGTCCAGCAGTCTAGGAAGTGCAGTTTAACATCTACATTTATAAAAAATGAATTTCTCCAGTAGTTCAAAATCATGTTTTATTACCTAGTAAGAGTAAATAAAACATAGGACACAAACACATAAAGTTCTACGTGGATACAAATGTCCATTGGAATTTTTACATTTAGCAATTATTCTTTTCATAGAATTGATACATTGAGTTGTCCATTAAATCAGTTTGATCTTACCTCAGTTGGCGTCCATGCATCCAGTTTGCTATCCAAGATTACATCATAGCAAAACGCTCCAGATGTCACTATATAGCAAGACAACATTTTGAAATATTGATATGAATAGATTTTTCAAAATCAGATATTTAACAAAGTCAATGAGAACCAGCATATAGTTACAGTATCAGTTTTCCCTCCCAGAAATGTGGCTATACAATTAATTCTAAATCCATAATTAGGCATGTCTTAATTAAACAAAATGTCAAACACAGGGTACAAGGTTTTGGGTTATTCAGAATTCTTCATTAGACAAGATATTATCAAAACAAATAAATAAATGCTGGATGGTAAAGAAATGAAATCTAAATATGGCTGAATAGTTAATTATTGAGTTCTATATATCCCATTTTTGAACAAAAATAATGAATTGTGTCCAAATATCAAATATCCTCCAGCATTGACATTTGCTCTGGCAAAAAACTGAAGAAACATTTTGGTCAATAACTGAATGTCTTTGGAACCTTTTCACAAAAAAGTTCACCTAACATTATCTTACTGTATTTTTCGGAGTATAAGACACACCTTTTTACTCCAAACAAGAGGGTGAAAATCTGGATGCATCTTATACTCCAAATGTAGGGGAGGTGAAGCGGGCGCTGCAGAGATCATGATGGCTGGAAAGGAGAGAGGTTTTGCTTTCAGAGCTCCTGCTTGGCTGGGCTCCTGGGACGGCTTAGGCAGTAGTGGCGGTGGCAGCGGTTCTTCACATTGCTGGGAAGTGAATTCATTGTCGCCATTGTCTCCCCTGAGCTGCCCACTGAAGCTCTGAGGCACCTTTCGCTTGCAGAAGGAGAAGGGCGAGGGCGGAGTATACCAAAGCCTCTGAGTAACTGGGAAAGAAAGCCGCGCTTGGAGAAAACTGCTGCTTGAAAAGCATGCCTTTCTTTTCCAGTTACTCAGAGGCTTTGGTTTAAGGAAGCGCTGCTTTAAGTTGCCCTCCTCCTCCTCCTGCAAACGAAAGTTGCCTCAAAGATGCTAGATTTCTCAGAACGCTAGATTGGGAAGTTAAAAACCTGAAATGGGGTAAAATCAAGCTTGATTTAAAGGCTTTGGCTCCTGAGAATCTGGAGAGATTGGGGAGGAAGGAAAGGGAAGAGGAACAATCTCCTTTTTACGAAAGCTTTTCTCAGAATGCTAGATTGGGAAGTTAAAATCCTAGAATGGGACACAATCAAGCTTGGTTCAAAGGCTTTGGCTCCTGAGATTGGTGCGCTGCCATCCAAAACTCTGGTCCCACGATCTCTGCAGCGCCCTCTTTACCTGCCCCTTCTCAGGCGGTTCCAGGCGGCAGAGATCACGGTAATAACATTTCCGGGTGGCAGCACACTGATCTCAGGAGCCAAAGCCTTTGAATCAAGCTTTATTTGTCCCATTCTAGGTTTTTAACTTCCCAATCTAGCATTCTGAGAAAAGCTTTCGTAAAAAGTTTGAGTTTGAGTTTGAAGTTTATTTATATGCCGCCCTTTTTCCTGGGGGGACTCAGGGCGGCTCACAACCCAAGGGGGAGGGGGAGACAAACTTTTAACATATAAGACAATACATAATTAAAAAACACAACATTCATACCATTTGGGCGGGTTACAGTCTTAGCCCCAGGCCTGATGGGATAGCCAGATTCTGAGGGCTGTGCGGAAGGTCTGGAGGGTGGAGGAGATTGTTCCTCTTCTCTTCCCTTCCCTTCCTCCACACACACACCCCACCCAATCTCTCTGGATTCTCAGGAGCCAAAGCCTTTGAATAAAGCTTGATTGTGTTACATTCTAGGTTTTTAACTTCCCAATCTAGCGTTCTCCACCCCCCCACCCCAAATCTCTCCAGATCTGCTTATTGCTATAACTGCTATTGCGCCCAGCTACTGTATCTCTTTGCTGCATGACAGATCTGGGCAGATTGGGGGGAGTGGGGTGGAGGAAGGGAAGAGAAACAATCTCCTCATCACAAAGTCTTTTCTCAAGATGCTAGATCTTCACTTTCTCTCCGGGAAAAGCTATTGGCATTGTTGGGATCTTGGCTAGTGGAAGAAGTGCAGGATGGAAAGGAAACTTCAGAATGCAAGAGTGCCAGGTCAGGAGTCTCCCTGCAGCCTGGGACCTGCTTTTGCCCTGAGACTAAGGAAGCGGGGTTGCCAAGAGGGCGGTGAACAACCCTTGTTGTTCAAGGAGGCAGCCTTGCCGGGTTTTTTCCTTTGGGCTTCCCTTTTGCCGCTCAGGTGCCATTTCAGCAGCCCCCATGTATCTTTCCTTCCTCACTGAAGAGAAGAAGCGAGCTAACTGCCGCTCCTTGGGCCAAGCGGCTCTGTGTCACCGGTCAGAGGGAAGGGGGGATAAAATAAAGTGCAGACAGATATGTTTAGTCCTGCCCTGCCATGGGAGGGATACAGAAAAGTAGGTTTGAGATTGATAAAAGCCTTATCCTTTAGCAAGATCGAGTCCCCATGTGTCACGTTTTTGCCCTCCCCTAAAAAAACCAGAGGGCAGAGTGCTCCTGGGGGCCGCGGTGTGCAAAATCTTTTTTAAAAATTTATCCCTTCAAAATCTTGCTGTGTCTTATACTCCAGTGTGTCTTATACTCCGAAAAATATTGTAATTTCGCTTTTTATTCAAAAGAATAAAAAAGAGAGATTTTTATTCAAAACTTTTGGGAGCTGAGAGGGTTATAACACAACTCTCTATATATGCATACATAAATTTCTTCCGAGTTCAATGGGGTAAAACCTTTCAGATAAATTGAGCAAATTGCAGAATTTGAATATTAAAAGTAATATTCAAACTATGTCTGCAATTCTGTTCTATTTAAACAGGAATTTTATCTGTTCTGCTATAGTATACAACTGAGAATTGAACACGTGTTAATAAATCATTTTAAGAAGTATGCTTTCTCCAGCATTATGTTGTTTAGCATAGCAGTTTTGGATATGACCAATTCCAAATAAAGACCAACTGAAAAAACCTTTTATCTTCAGAGAAAAAAGTAATTGAAGTATTTACGATAAGAAATTTATTATTCTTATGGTGATAAACACTTATTAATTAGATGAACAACTTATTAAATACTTATAAATATTTATTAATTAGATGAACAAAAACAGTTGACAATCATCTATTGAAAGTGGTAATTTAGTAAATTGTCTATTATAATTTTCTTCAGATTTGTAACCTTCCAGTGGGTTCAGACTATAATTCATATTTTGCATGCACTTCAAATGCTATAATATCTACATTTTTAAAATGTGTAAATTACAGAGATGATTTTCTATGTTCATTGTAAAATACTCTTCCAGAGAGTTAGGTTACCTGGTATTTCTGGAGCTTTAACAAGAGTAACTGAATATTCATCTTTAAATGCTTGTTCTAAAACACAGCCCAGAATCGTAGCACAAGAACGCCAATAAGCCTGCAATAGATATTATTTCAAATTATATCAACAGTTCAGTATTAGTTTCAAAAGCAAAATTTAAAAGACTCAAGGCATCATTTATGAAGTTTTATGTTTGACAGCAAATATAATTAAAAATGTAGCCAGACATAAAAGGTATTTGCCTTGTATTCTGTTTCTGACTATCCTAAGGAATAAGAATGTCATTTATTTTATGAATCAAAAATACTCCACTTGTATTATTTAAATCTGTAATTAGTGGAAAGTCAGAAAGATGAAACTTTATCCTTTATATCCTTCATAATAGATCTCTTAATATACCATTCACTTAAATCTGGAAAAGAAAAAAACTTTAAGATGAATAATAAGAGAAACAGAATATCATTATATTCAAATCATGTTTGAATCAACTTCTCTACAAGTTGTTATTGGGTTATGACCTCAATGGTTCTGAATGAATGGCATACTATTATTGAATTTCTAGCTGCCACAGCAGTGCCACGAGAATCACAATTGTGTTTCGGGTATTAGCAATTATTTCATTCTTATGACAGTTGCAATATTCCAGTTTTTCTCATGAGTAGCCCAGCTACAGAGTTAAAGATCTGGAAAATCTTACTTTCTGTAGAACACGTCCACTGTATCTGCACTCCACAGTGTATGCATACTTGATCATGTTTGCACTGGGCCATAGGCACCCTGCAATCATGCTAGGCTACAAGACTTAACTTCTGCCTGGCTGCACTCCCATCACAGTACGCTAAACCCTCACCCACCTGGCCATATTCCATTACATTTACCTGCTTACTGGCCTGCTTGAAATCTACCTAAAAAAAGATTTGTCACAACTTGCAAATTCCTGCCTGCTTCTCCTTTGACTTTGTTTGCAGGAAGTCACAACTGCAGCTTCCTGCCTGTTTCCCTGTTGA